>NC_081408.1:213069634-213369634 GCF_030272615.1 Cryptomeria japonica
ACCATTTCCCCAATTTTGTCTTGATAGAAAATGTGTTAGAATGGCAATGAGCAGATTTCATGATGAATTTGTATGGCTTGATGAATCCTTCCAAATTACAAAGGATGTGATGAGGTTTGTAACCAGATTGAGTGACTCGGGTTCTATCCTAACACCAAAGTCAACAAAGATTAAAGTGTTGGCCTATTTTCATTGATGTCATTGATGTAGTTTGGTTCAACATACATTGTTGTGGTATGATTTGGTTGTTTTCTTCGACATATATTTTGGTCCGATCATTGCTTCATCGATTGTGTAGGACTTGTAAACTTATTTTGGCATTTATCCCACATAGTTTTTTGATCATGTAAGGCATCTTAGATTCAATCCCATCTGGAAATGCTATCTTCGAGGTAGGTTTTTGGGTTTAGTACTATCTGAATATGAAGGAGGCGCATTCTACATGGTATTTTGGAGTTAATATTGAAGCTAACATCTTATGAATCTTGATCTTGATTGTTTCTAGATTAGATTGTGTGCAAGTTTTTGCATCAACATTTTGGATCACACTCTATGATCCATCATTAGGATAATAGAGAGGAAATAGAGAACATGTAGAAGTAAAAAGATGGATCAAAGAGTGTGATCTGAAATGTTGATGCAAAAATTTACACACAATCTAATCTAGAAACAATCAAGATCAATGTCTTATGGATTGTGGAAACTTGATGTCTATTACCTTATGAATCTATTTTGTAGGCGCATGTGGATATATCAGTCTCATCCACTCTCTAGTTGAGCCAACTTATCAGTGTTCTTTGGTGTAGATATATAAGCAATAGTTTTTGTGAGATATACATATATCTGTTGAAAAATAACTAATTTGTACATATTGTATATGCGAATATTTTTTTGAATGTGAATATTGTTAGGTGGTATATATGCAATGGATGTAAATGAATTTTATGCACTTCAACAAAATTGTCTCATCCATATGATAGATGCAATTCTAACAATTCAATTGTGTAGTTTGGTTATAAACCTATTCTCTAGCAGTGAGCCCTCCTGGTAGTGAGCCCCACTAGTAGTGAGCCACCTTTGTACTATGCAATTGGTTACATATTAGACTATACTTGAGAAATCACTCTCTTTGTGATTTTTCTCATGTTGGGTTTTCCATCTATAAATTTGATGTTATGTATTTTGTGTTAATTTCCTTTAGTGCAATTAAATTATGTTATGTGATTGGTTAGTTAGAAGTTTTAATAAGTCCAAGAGAATACTGATTAACCCCTCCCCTCATATTATTCCAAATATCCAACAATTGGTATCAAAGCCAAGTCCTTTGGAAGAGTCTAACCACTTGAAGGAGATCCAAAAAATTGAACTTATGGATTTGGGCGAAGATCTAAGGAATTCTCTTGAGGATCTCGAGGTAGTAGAAAATGAAAACAAAGATCTGAAAGAAAATATTTAGAAAGCAAATGAACTTGTTGATAAGATAAGAGAACAAATCCAGAAGTTTAAAATAAGACATAAAGAAGTCAGTGGAGAGCTCAAGCAAGCAGATGGCATGATCATAGATTTGGAATTCAAAAGTGAAGATAATGAGAAGACCAAGGAGTAATTCAACAAAATGGTGAAATGTGAATGAGAAGAGTAAAAAAAGTTAGAACAAGAAGTAACAACTCTAAAGAAATATTTAGAAAAAGAAAAGAAATAAAAAAAGAAACACAATTTCAATAAGTTTGATAAGATGATGGATGTGAAGAAGCCTTTGGAAAACAAAAAGGTTTCAATATTAGAATCTAGCAAATGAATCACAGAGAGTATCCACTTCTAGTAAAAGAAGCAGAGTCCAATAAATCCACCAAGGAGGCTAAAGGTAAGTCATAGATTGCACAACAAGTAAAAGGAATACCTTATTTAATAGTTCTTGTTATAAATGCAATAAAATAGTTCATAAAGTAGTATAATGTAGGAATAGTATGATTAAAAATTCTAATACTTCTCTGGTAGATGTTATTGCATGCAAAAAATTTAATCATGCATGCATAACATCTACCAAAGAAGTATTAGAATTCTAATAAATTTTTGCATGTATAACATCGACCTTATTTCTGCCACGACAGTAAACACAACTTATGAAATAGTTGAGTTAAACAAGGACTTTTATCTTTGTGAGATTCTAAAATAGAAATTCCTAGAAAATCTTGCAAATTGCAAAAATAAAAAATGCCCTTACAGGTATGGAACCCTGTCTCTACGTAACTTGTTCTATTTTTTGGAATAAATTCATGGTCAAGGAAGAGTTCTTTGGTCTCTAGATAGACCGGTATCCCATTAGATTATGGAATGGTTGAAGAGATTTCCTAACAAGGAGGTAAGAGAAAATGCATTCAAAACCAAAACATATTTGAGAAATACAAAAAATATGTCACCTTCATGTTCACAATCGACAAATATTTCATGGAAGCCCTTGTTTGAAGGAAAATTTGGATTCTACCATTCAGTTATGAGGTTGCTAAAAAAATGAGAGAGAGTACAACTCAAGTGTTACTGAAGAGCCCTATAGATGATACACAAGAAAGATTTGGAACGATAGCCAAGAATTATTTAAAGGTCCACATGGAAGATATAAAGAAAACTTGTGAAAACAATGTGAAGAAAGTTATTCAAGAGTCAATAGCTAAATCAAATATAACTGAAGAAGAGATTACATAGTATAGCTGGTCCATCTAGAACCTCTAGAAAAGAAAAGAATCCAAAGGTACTTCCTTCATCTAGTTCCTCGAAAGGAAAGAAGATGAAAGAAGGAAAGAAAAAACCATAGAAATCAAGTTTGAGGAAGAAGAAGAGCCAAAGAAATACCAAATACATGTCTAGAAGCCAAAAGTCAAAAAATTCAAGAGACCCCTTGATGCAAATAGCTTGTTTGAATCAACTGCACAAGGAGAAAGCCTAAAAGCTATAGGTGATCTCTACAATGAGGCTAGTAATGAAGATAAAAATAGTATAGAATATTTTTTACTATGTTATGTTAAGTTAGATGCAGTTGCAGAACAATTTAGAAAGGATATACTAGTTGAATTGTGGGAAAAATTAATTAGAATTAGACAAATTGTAGGAGAGGAAGAAAAAGTCTTTAAGGATCATGTTTTTCATTTTGTTGATTCCACCCTCTTGAAGGAAAATAAATCCAAACTTAGAGAAGCCTGTAAGACAAAATTAAGGACAAAGAAAGGTCTAGGCAAGCTTATGTTAGGAGAACCTAATGCTAAGGTAAAAAATAAGGACTAAATCACTCAAAAAGGTAATGACTATAGCCAAGAACCATGGAATGATACCAAGTATTGATTACAGTACCCTTAGTGGTGAGTCTAAGGATGTGAATATATATCCTATAGATAATGTACCTGTTATGAATGATGAGATAAATGTACCTAAAAATTTTGTTGATCCTTTGGTAAAGCCTGATTCTAGAAAGGATAAATAAATTGAAATCACAAGTGACAAAGTTCAGGAAGGATAGGTGATAGAAAAACCAGAAAGAAGTGAATCTAAACCAAAATGAAGAAATTGAGCAAAATATAGAAAATATGGACAATGAATTAAGTGAAAAAGTGATTGAGACGGTGACTGAGGTTGGTACTAATTCCAATATGGCTGATGACTCTTGGAAGAGTCTGTCCACTTCACCTTTCAACATCTAACCCATAAATTCTTCCAATTTGATATTTGACTTTACTAAAGTTGATTTGATACAAAAATTTTGAATTGAAGAATATTTTCTATCATCTGCCAGACAAGACTTTATAGGCGACTCATAGAATAAAGACAAGCTTGTTGAAGAATTTCTCACCACACTTAATTCTCGTATCCTTGAATGTAAATTACATCTGATTTCTCCCAATGTTGCTAAATGTATAAAGTGTTGATAAGTTCTCTGAAAAATTCATTTAGAAAAGTTGAAGGAAAAATATGAGAAAGATAGAGAGGAAGACAAAGAGAAACTGTTACAAGAACTTAAAGGTAAATGTGAGGCTTCACCTCAACTTATCTCTCTTGGTCAATCATGGTTGTCAAAAAAGTATGTATTTTTCTCATACAATCTTTAGTGGTCGGACACCACAAAAAACATTAAAGATGAAATCAACATTATTTAAGACAAAATCTGGCAAGCCTATGCTAATTACAAGTTATCTCAAGATCTATCTAGGTTTGGCACATTAGTTATTGAAGAACTACATAAGAAATATTATAAGATACAAAAACAAAGAGACAATTACATTCTCCCTTTAGTTCAATTGAGAGACACGTGTAGTGAAATCATATTGATTATGAACCGCTCTCTTTCCAAAGCTTTACAGTTCAAGTATTTTGACTCTAATTCAATGAGATAAGAAGAGAAAGTGCATGTGTCCTTGTAGATACATATTGAGTTCGTGGTAGAATTCATTTCACATTGGGACACAAACAAAGATTCATGGATAGCACATGTGGAGACAATCAAGCAGTTCACCAATTTATTTGGTTTCTTTCCCTTAGAGGGAGTTATGTTTATGAACATTTAATTTTTCGTTTTTAGCCTTTATCATTGTTGTCAAAGGGGGAGTAGTGTGTGATGTTATGTAAAGGTTATGTTATATTTTTAGAGAGTTTAAGATAGTTTCAATTTATTTATTTTTATTCATTTTTGAGCAGTTCAGTTTTGAGAAAAACTATACATCATTACTTCATGTTGCCATCAATGACAAAGGGGGATATTGTTGGCCTATTGTGATTGATTTCATTTATATAGTTTGATCTAACACACATTGTTGTGGTATGATCTGGTCATTTTCTTTGGCATATGTTTTGGTCCAATTTTCACTTCATTAATTACATAGTACTTCTACACTTATTTTGGCATTTATCTCATGCAATTTTGTGATCTTGCAAGGCATCTTAGGTCCAGTCCCATATAAAAATATTGTCTTCAAGGAAATTTTTGGATCTGGTCATATCCAAATATGAAGGAGGCATATTTTAAAATGTATTTTGGAGTCAATAATGAAGCTGATATCTTATAAAGCTATTTTTTAGTTGCATGTGGATATATCGGGCTCATCCCCTCTTCGATTGAGCCAACTTATTAAAGTTCATTGGTGCAGATATATAAAAAATAAGTTTTACAAGATATACATATATTTGTTGAAAAACAACTAATGTGTATATATTGTATATGCAAATAGTTTTGTGAATGTGAATATTGTTAGGTAGTATGTATGTAGTGGATGCAAAATCATTTTATGCACTTTAATGGAACTGTGTCTCATGCATGTGATAGATGTAATTCTAATAGTTCAATTTTGTACTATGGCTATAATTCTATTCTCCAGTAGTGAGCCTTTTATATTTGGGTAGTGAGACATCTGCGCAGTGAGCCCCACCGGTAGTGAGTCACCTTTGTATTGTGTAACTGGTTACATATGACACTATACTTGAGAGACCATTCTTTCTATTTTTTTTCCCATGTTGGGTTTTCTCACGGGGGATTCACTTAGTGAACCTAGGTTATGGAACGTGTGTTCATGGCATACTAAAGAATGCCCCTATTTTCAAAAAATATTTCCCTAAACTCCTTTTATGTCACCCCCTCTCAATACATAGGTTGTATTAAAAGCCCCCCTATTTTCACCAAATATTGCTTTTCTTCATAGTCCAAATTAAAAACCCCCCTATTTTAACCGCTAGAAAATATATTGTACCATTTTGGGGATATTAAACCCCCCAATATGAATGCACGTGATATAATATTGCATAGCCAGTGAAGCCCTCGTGGGTTTTCCACATATAAATTTGGTGTTATGTTTTATGTTAATTTCTTTCACTGCTCTTAAATTATGTTATGTGATTGGTTGATTAGAAGTTTTAATAAGTTCAAGGGAATATTTATTCACTCCTCCCATGTTAGTATTCTAGATATTCAACATAAGGAAGTTGAAAAGCTAA
Source organism: Cryptomeria japonica (assembly GCF_030272615.1). NCBI lineage: Eukaryota > Viridiplantae > Streptophyta > Pinopsida > Cupressales > Cupressaceae > Cryptomeria > Cryptomeria japonica. The sequence continues at coordinate 213,075,608 of NC_081408.1, forward strand.
CCAAAGCAACCTATGACATGTGTTCTAGATGTCACTTCACACTGTTACAAACCCTGGCATGTGATGCACATCAATGATGACTGAGAATAAAATCTACTACACCAACCATGAAAACTCAATTTTAGCCATTACAATCAACATGGCTTATAAAAAGGTGGAGAAAATTGTTGGTCATAACCTATGCAAGATTCTAAAACAACATTTTCTTGATAATGTGAAACAATGCAAAGAAAAGAAGTATCCTTTCAAATATGGAACCCTGCCTATGTGCAATTATTTTATTTCATGCATGAGATTCCCAAATTCAAGAAGGTATTTTGGTTATAATTAATCCTTGTGGCACATCAAATTGCATAATGGGTGAGGAGGTTTACAAAATACACTGTGCAATAAGAAGCTTTTACTGCATTCTTCTTTGTTTTTTCAACTCAAAATTTGCAACAAGCAAAGGATTACCAAATCTGTTATATAGAATACAAAGATGATATCATATTTATGATCTCAACTAACAAGTGCATTATGGAATTGTTCCAAGAGCCAAGTTGATTCTGACACTAGGCTATGAAGTTTCTGAGGAGATGTTGGAAGGACTTGCAAAATTCTTATTAGAAATTCTCATTGATGAATCACAGGAAAGGTATGGGACAACACAAGAAAATTCTAACATGTTAAAATAGAATAGTACACTTTGAATTCAAAAATATTACAAGATATACTAACTATCTTTAATGATTGGTCCAATTTTTGGTTTGTAAGTGTGGGCAAAGGACCAAATGTCCCAGATTCATGACATTACGCTCTCAGCGATTGATTTTGGCCTACAAGGCTATACGGTATTATGTTTTGTACAAAATTTTTCATGTATTGTTTTGATGGAATGTGTAAGTCATTTCATTTTAGATTTTTAAAATTATGTTTAATATATTATCTTTACTAATATCTCATGTTAATTTTATTTTTTTAGGGTACCCCCTCTACGTCTAGGCCTCATCCTAAGCAAAAGAATTCTTTGAAGATACCAAAACATGGGAAGAAGGTAATTGAACACATTTTTAGTTGTACAATGGTTTTAAAATATTTAAATCAAGTCTTAGTTGGGGTTTGTAGATTGATTAGTGTTTTTTGTCTATTTTACATGTACAGTGGCCATTGAGCTATGTGGATCTATTGAATGCACCTGCTTCACTTGTGGATCGTGAGAGGGTGGAGTTATGTATCTCTACTTTATTTTCTTGATTTCATGATTATATGAGTGTGTACATGTGAACTTGTGATAAATTATAATCATATTTCTTTTCATATAGGAAATATCCATAGTTGCTTCATCAATGGCGAGCCCTCCTCCATGCACTGGAGAAGCACCTCAAGATCTGGTACACTTTTGTTTGATATATTACATTAATTTTTTTTAGCATACAATACTTATCATTATATTAATTGTATTTAATCTTTGATCATTTTTTGTATAGGTAATAGCGACAGTTTCTCCATCTATGGTGAGCCATCCTCAGTCCATTGGAGAAGCATCTTAGGCACTGGTACATTAGTGTTCTCTATATTATAGCTTTTAAGTATTTTTGATGTATTTATGTTAGTACATTGTATTAATTATACATTTAATCTATAATAGCCCCCTTCGCAGTTCGGCCATAACGTGGATCCTTTTAAGTTTGTCTTCAAGAAAATTCCTAAGAGTGACAAGGAGAGGAGAGCAAAGACTTTAGCTCTGAGATCAGCCAATGAGGTAATCTACATTTCAATTGTAAAGGAATTATAGTTAAATGCATAGGTATGTTGTTAGTTCTGAACTATTTTCTACAAAAGAATTCTAACTTGGCTTTTGAATTATGATTTTGTAGCCATCTATAGAGCTGTGTACTGCATTGAAGAGGCTCGAATTTGATGATCCACCATAAGTTTAGGATCATATAGTGTTAGTTGTGGTCATAGAATGACCAATACATGTAGATATATTCTACATTTTTATTGTATATCAATTTGGACATGGCATATGCCACATTTTTGCAATACTTGTATTGACTTGGTAGACATGCCTTTTTTTGATATATATATAAATGTTGATATTCAATCCAATAAATGTGTACTGAGTTCATTATTGTGTATTTGTTGTATTTTTTGGCTGTCCTTTTATAAAGTTAATTGATCATTTGCCTATGTAATCAACAATATGAATATAAACAACAGAATTCTATGATTTGATTAAATTTTTCAAATGTTGAATTAACCCTACAAAACTCTTTGTATTCAGTTCATTATTGTGTATTAGTTGTATTTGGTGGCTGCCCTTTTATAAATTTAAATGAATATTTGGCTATGTAATCAACAATATGAATATAAACAACAATATGTGTGTGGTGCGAGAGCATCCTCATGCTTGCAATTGTCAAATTTTGGTTCTCATGTGAGCAAACCAATGTCACAAGAGCATCTGAGTGGGTAGTTTTACACTAGGCATGATCCTCTTGTGCATCCGAAAGCATCGAAACATCGAGAGTCATACCCTACTAGTGCGATCTCTTAAGTGCCCTAAGTCCAAAAAATTGTGAAACTTTGATGGATTGTTTCTTCTGATCTGGGACACATATGATCGATCCATTTTAACCTGTGGGGTTACGTGAGGCTTCTCTACAATGTCCTATCTTGGTTTTTGATGACTTGGAGCCATTTTCAATTGGTAGCATTTTTTTGCCTATTGTAAAAACTGTCAGTTGCATGCAATGCAAAGTTACAAGATAGGCTAGAAATGATTCAGTTCATCATGTGCACAAACTGACATCAGGCTAGAAATGATTCAGTTCATCATGTGCACAAACTGACATCATTATCACATCTGGGTGGGAAGGTTTACACTAGGAATTCTCCTCACGTGCATCCCAAATCATTAGAACATCAAGAGTCATACCCTACCGACATGATCTCTCAAGTGCCCTAAGTCCAAAAAATTATCAAACTTTGATGGACTATTTCTTCCAATCCATGACACATATGATCAATCCATTTGAACCTGTGGGATCATGTGAGGCTCCTCTACAATGACCTATCTCATTTTTTGATGACTCATAGCTATTTTCAATTGGTAGCATTTTTTCACATCCTATAAAAATCGTCAGTTGCAAGATAGGCTAGATTTCATTTGGTTCATCATGTGCACAGAACGAAATCACGAGCACATTTGGGTGGGCAAGTTTACATTAGGCATGCTCCTCTCATGCATCCCAAAGTGTTGGAACGTTGAGAGTCATACCCTACCAGTGTGATCTCTCAAGTGCCCTGCGTCCAAAAAATTGTCAAACTTTGACAGACTATTTCTTCCAATTGAGGACACATATGATCAATCTGTTTGAACCTATGGGGTTGCATGAGGCTCCTCCATAATTACCTATCTTAGTTTTTGACGAATCAGAACTATTTTCAATTGGTAGCATTTTTTCGCTTGCTACAAAAATTGTCAGTTGCATGCAACACAAAGTTGCAAGATAGGCTAGAATTGATTTGTTTCATCATTTGCACAAACCGATGTCAAAAGCACATCTGGGTGGGTAGGTTTATGCTAGGCATGCTCCTATCATACATCCAAAAGCACTGGAACATCGAGAGTCATACCCTACCAAGGCGGTCTCTTAAGTGCCCTGAGTCCAAAAAATTGTCAAACTTTGATAGACTGTTTCTTCCAATCCAAGACACATATGATTGATCCGTTTGAACCTATGGGGTCATGTGAGGCTCCTCTACAATGGCCTATCTTAGTTTTGGATGACTCAGAGCTATTTTCAATTGGTAGCATTTTTTTGCCTGCTACAAAAACCATCAATTGCATGCAATGTAAAGTTGCAAGATAGGCTAGAATTGATTCAGTTTGTCCTATGCATAAACCGACGTCATGAGCTTGTCTGGGTTGGCAAGTTTATGCTAGGCATGTTCCTCTCATGGATCTCAAAGCATCAGAATAGCAAGAGTCAAACCTCAAGAACCTCAGTTATTAAAATTTGTAGAGACTGAAGGTTCATTTGATATTGTAGAATTTTGTAAATCCTCTCGAATTCAAATTACACCAGTAGAATACCTTAAACTAAATCCCAAAGAACTTGATAGATTGGTTAAGTTTGTAAAAGGAAATAATGCATATGTGCAAGCTGACATGATACAACAATCAGTTAATCCTACATTGTCTTCTCAAAGAGATGTGTCAAGTCATCCTACTACCCATGAAGCTTTCCCTGAAATAATTGTTCATCAAGTTGATGATACGTTGTCTATTCTTGAATCAAAACCTGAGGATTTTTATATATCTTTGTTCATAAATGGTCATAAATTAAATAAGTGTATTATAGACTCAGGTGCCTCATATAATATCATATTGTCTGCAGTAGCCAAATCCTTGGGATTATCCTTAACAAAAACCTTTGGTAGGTGTTATTCAATGGACTCCAAACAAAAACCCTTATTAGGATATATCAAGGATGCTCAAGTGGTCCTTGCTGCTCATCTAGATAAAATAATTAAGTTAACCATTTTGATAGTTGATATTCCTTTGAGTTAGGACATGTTGTTGTCATACATTTTGTAGAGACCAAGGGGTTGAGATTAAGATGGATTGGTCTCAGGCCACCATTCCCATAGAGAAACAACAAGTCATTTTGCAACCTGAGCCCAAATCCAAGTTCACTGTTTTCCCTTCTGATGATCCAAAGGCACAAATATTGTATCATATGTCAATTTTGGAATTATATGATCTTATCTGATATTGAAGCTACAGAAAATATGTCATAACCTAAGGCAATGGAGGATTTATGGTTGATGGAATTTGATGGAAGTTGTGCAGCATCATGTTTTGGAGTCAGGATAGTCCTCATTTCCCCCTCTAGCAGACATATTCCTTTCTCTTTCAAGCTGGAGTTCAAGAGCACAAATAATACTGTTGAGTATGAGGCCCTACTGTTGGGATTAGCCGAAGTGAAGAAATTAGGAGTGAAGTTGTTGCAAGTTAAGGGAGATGTAGAGTTGATTATGAAAAAAATTAGAGGGTTGTTCAATGTAAGAAATAAGAGGTTGAGGCACTACCGAAACAGAGTCTGGGATGAAATTGAGGGTTTTGATGCATTTTTTATTGAGGCTATTCCCAAAGAACAAAATTCTAAAGCCGATTCTTTGGCAGTATTGGCTTCCTTATTGATTCCTCATCCTGAGTTTACAAATGATACCTATCAAGTGGAATTGATATACTGACCTAGTGTACCTAATAATTCACAATTTTGACATGTTTTGGAAAATGACAAGCAAATCAATTTTTTTTTTGCATTGCACAGAAATGTTCACTGCCACTTTCTTTGAAGGATCAGATGTTGAATGCAAGGAGTTTTCACCAGAATCGGGTCAAGAAATGAATGATGGAGTAATACAACTAAAGCGAAATAAGATTCCTAAAGGGCTAGTCTCTTTAGAACGTCTTTTTGATCGTTATGATGCCTTTAAGAAGGAAAATGATGAACGAATTCCTATAGTTTAGGATGCTGGTGGTTATGAAAGAGTTAATATTGGAACTGAGGATTTTCCTAAGTATGTTAATCTAGGAAAGTGTCGCACACCTGAAGAGAAGGAAAGGTTCATAAGTCTCCTGTTGGAATACAAAGACATCTTTGTCTAGTGCTATAATGACTTGAAGAACTTCAGGAAAGGAAAATTTCAACACCATGTTCCCTTGAAGCCTAGAACAAGCCCTTTCCAGTAGAAACAAAAATTTTAACCCCAAAGTTGCTGAAGCTATATTTCAGGAGGTAGACAAAATGTTGAAAGCTAGAATCATATATCCTATTCATCACTTGGATAGCCAACATCACCCCAATTTGTAAGACAAATGGAGAGATAAGAATTTGTGTGGACTTTAGGAATTTGAATCAGTCCAACCTTAAAGATAATTATCCATTACTTGCTATGGATCATATTTTGCAAATAGTCTCAGGTTCATAAATGATGTCTATGCTTGATTATTTTTCTAGTTATAACCAGATTAGTGTTTCAGAAAGTGACTAGCATAAAATAGCTTTCATCACTCCTTGGAGCACCTTTACATATAATAGGATGCCATTTGGTCTAATAAACACTAGGGCAACCTTCCAAAGGGCTATGGACTTGTCTTTCGGTCATCTGAAAGATAAGATAATTGTTATATACCTTGATGATTTAATTATCTTCTCAAAGAGAAGAAAACATCACCTAAGAGACTTAAGGAAAGTATTGCAAAGATGTCGGGAACATGGAGTGTTGTTGAATCCGAAGAAGTCAGTGTTCGGGGTTACATAAGGGTGGCTGCAAGAAGTTGAGTCCCGCTTTTGGGCAAAAAGTAGAAGTGTTTTCTTCATTTTTCAAATTTTTCATCGATTGATGTCAAAATTTGATGCACAGAGAGATTGAATCTCAAAAAAATTCGATAATAGAAAATGTAGTGCTCGGAGTCTACTTTTCAAATATGTAATTTATTTTAATACCAACATGGTATAAATCTCTTTATAGTAGGCATGTTTAAAAACTGGTTTTTCAAAATGCCTGTTTCAAGACCATACCACATGTGTACAACCACCCTTTTTTGATGCAAATAAATGAATTTTTGCAAATCCTTATAGGAAACAATACCTAAGACACCAAATATTGATGAGAATATTTTTTCTTATTTTTTTTATTAAATATATATATATATTTTTATTAATTTTTAACTGACAATAAAGTATATTTTCAAAATATCGAGTGTACAACCACCATAATTTGATTAAAATTTCATATTTTTTTATTTTTTATTTTTAAATATTCAAAAGAATTGTATGCAGATCGATGTCATATAATTTATTTTTCTAAAATCCTATAAACAAAAAAGTTATTAAAGTTTTAGTGAACCTCAGTATTTTAGATTTAGGTTCCACTTTTGACTAATAAATAATAAAATATAGTAAAAATAATCTTATCACTATGAAATTTACATTTCTGAAATCACGGTGTTGAAAACTCTAATGGGTTTTCGTTTTGTTAAAAATTTAATCAGAAAGGCCCCCAAAAAATTAGGCCAAGGTAGAAATTTGATGTCATTTTAGCTTAGCCATTTTTTTGGAAGTCCAAGCCTATCTCGAAGAAAAAAAAAATGCTAAGAGTTGTTTCCCGCCCCTAATTTTAACAAACAGACGCCCGTTTCTCTTTGTACCGTTGAAAGCGAAATGAGCACCTGATTCTAAAACGAGCACTCATTTAATTAAATAACATGCACCTATTTCTAAAAAGATTCGTTGGGTTAGAATCTGGCACACAAGCACAAATCGCAATGATTGAATGATTTTTCAATCATTGCCTAACAAGTACGATTTGCAAAGAGAATGTTTTGATTAATCACTCTCTTTTTTTGTCTTATTGTCGATTTGGTAAGGAGATCGATTCAAGTTCAAAAGTTGGTGCAGCCATGGGATCAAATCAACGCAGGAAGATGCAAAGGAAGTTTCTGACAGCTGAGGAGATTGCAGCAAATAGGGAGAAGGAGGCAATCCATCAACCAGAGAGAAGATCAAGAATGAGATAAGGAGCTTCAATTTCCACAATCATTTCAAAAGAGGAGAACATCAATGAGACCATAAATGTTGATGAAGGAAACACAATAGAACCATTTAATTCAGGTGCATCTTCTAATCCATTATTGGATACATGTATGTCTTCATAGCCCTATATTTTGTCTCATGAAGAACTAGTGATTTAATAGTTCAGCAAGTTACTTATTAAATCAAACGCCAATTGAAAATCAAACCCCAAATGAAATTAGAACTCAAGTTAAAATTGAAATTGAAATCCAAATTGAAACCCCAAATGAAACTAGATCTCAACTTGAAACTGAAATTGAAACCGAACTTGAAACTCCAAATGAAATTAAAAATCCACGTCCAACTGAAACCAATAATGTGGATGTAGACATGGAAACACCAATTGAAAATGAAACATGTTTGAATGATAATCAAATGAATGAAAATTTTGAAATTAAAAGTGACGTACTAGACAACCTTCCTGGCTTGGTTTCATGGAGACAGATTAGGACACATGCAAATAGATTGTTTAGACATTTTTTTTATAATAAGAAATTTGGGTTTCAATGTCACTTAATGGTACAACTAATTAAAATGAGTAAAATGCAAAAAGTGATGAAGAAGTTAGGCTTTTATGTCAAACCCAAGAAGAAGGACGAGTCTTTAAAACAAGTTGTATTGATTGTTGCTAATGCCTTTGATACAATCGAAAAGAAAAGTCATTCTAAAGATAAAAATGTGGCATGATGGGCAATAACAACAACTTTAGTAAGCCAAACAACTTATAATAAAACAATGATGAGTAACATAATTGGATATCTTAATATTCATCATAAAAATTTGTCAAGAGCTATAAAAAGAAGAGTTAATTTCGAAAGTGATCCGGCAAACAATTTGTGGACTTTTAGTGGTAGACTACCAAGGTCTGATATGAAACTTACTGGTGAAGTCAAAACTTTGATTGAAAAATTCTGGCACGGTAATATGAGAGTATCACCTAATGTTAGAGATGTTCTTAAATTAAGAGTTGGGTCAAAAATTCATGATCCACATCCAAAACACCTATTGGACATGACTCAAACTGAATTGTAAAAAAAAATTTGATGATAAGGTGTTGACTATTAGCATTTGTCAAAGGTCTTTTGAAAAGTGTAAACCTTGGTATGTTCTAATTAACAAGAAAAGAGTCACATGTTGTTGCAAAACTCATGTTTAATTTCGCTACCATTATGATTTATTTTGATATATGCGTGTTACCATGCATAGTAATGGAATGTTCCAAGAATGTGGTATAAATATACTACCTAAAACTATAAAGGAGTTTATATCAAGTTTGTTTTGCAACCCACCAAATGAGCAAAATTTTCTTTTCAATGCATGTGTTTCTGGTGTATGTGATATATGTGACAATCTTGCATTGTTGGATGAATGTTTGCATGAAAATATTTCAAATGATTTTGAAGAACAATTAGTTGATGTTAAAATATTTAAAACTATAAAATATTTAAAACTATTATGTATCCACTGAAGGATGGAAAGGTTGGAAGACAGTGCGATCTAATTACTGAAAAAGTTAGTGTTGCATTTATGAATGAATTTAAGAGTAAGATCGTACCTAAATATGTTAAACACACTCAAAATGCTAGATGGCTCGATGGTCAATTTTGAATATGTAAGGATACATTTCCTGTTGGTAGTATAATTTTAGTCGTTGACTTTGCAGAGAACTACATGCTTGCACCACAAGATGAGGTCCAATCACAATACTACAATTCAGTGCAAGTATCATTTTTTCTCCATATTGTCTATAGGCATGCACCAGATAGTACAGAAGAGGATCGTAAAATTTTGAGAGAGTACCATTTCTATATGAGTGATAATAAATTACACTCATTTGAGTTTGTCCGGTATTGCTTCAAGACCTTTTTTGAGAATTTGAGGGAGACAGAAATTTAGATGACACAACATCTAACATGGTCAGATAATTGCACAAGGCAATTCAAGAATGCTAGAATGTTTTATTCGTTGAGTAGGATTCATAAGAAAACTAATATTGAACACATGTGGAGTTTTTTTGAGGCTTGACATGGGAAAAGAGAACATGATGGTGTCGGTGCATGTGTTAAGAGAGCCCTTTGTAGAGAGCAGCTCAAATTCGAGAAAAAGGCTAAATTAAAAAATGCAAGTGCAATTGTGGATTGGTGTAGTGCAACTTTATCCACAAGATCAAGTCAGAACTCTACAATTAGACATTTCTTCTAGCTAGTTAAAGAGGAGAATATCCTTCCAAGATATGATTGTGATACAATCAATGGGTCAGCTAGATGGCATTCATTTAAAAGTTCTAATTCTAACACTTGGACTATATGGACTAGAGAGCTTGCATGTTTTTGTCAATTTTGTGTTGCAGGTGAATGGGAAGAATGTGAGAATACTGAATTGGTTGAAGAATGGCAACACAAATCCTTAACACCTAGTGAGACACAATATCAAGATGTTAGAAGAAATGAATACCCAGATCATGCATTTGCATCAAAAGACTATGATCGTGTTTCATACCTCATACAACTTGGTAATTTAATTCAATTTCTTGTTTATAACTTTAAATTATATATTTTTATGTATTGTCATATAATTTATTATTGTATTTGAATTATAAATTCTAACAATTTTTATTTCAACATATACTTAAATTTGTTTTCTAGGAAATGTGTATGATGTTGTTGCACCTAAGGATAATGATGATTAGGTTGAGTACTGGCTAGCTAGATGTGTAGAACCTAAGAAAAAGTTAATATGTGATCAAGTAGATGATGATGGTTTTCAGTATCCAGTTGGGTCTGTTATGGTAGTTGGCACATGGCTATGCAAATACTTAACAAGAAGGAATGTCTTACCATCTTATGAAGACTACCAACCAGAAAAGAAGATTATACACTATTCTCATTTGGTTGTGGCAACAAACATCAAATTAGAAAGATACAAAGGTAGACCTGCTAATAAGGTATTGTGGACACTTTCAGTAGAAGAGCATGAGGCAATCATAGATGCATTGCGGAAGAGAGAGGATGCAGATGGTACATTAGGTTGAATCAAATTTATATGCATGTAAGTTTGTGTTAATTGTGTGAACTCTTTTATATTTAATTATGATAATTGTTTTTCTTTGTCCCTTTAACATTGTATTTGTCTACATTTGATACAATTTTGGTTTCATAAACAACATTTTATTAGTTATCTTCTTCTTAATGTTATTTTGTACACATTATAATTGTGTTACAATCATTCTAATTTTTTATAATATATTTATTTTAATATAATCTCTTCATAGATTAATTGTAAGTTCTTGATTTTATTATTATTTTACGAATAGGATGTTATTGGAAATTGGGATAATTATTTTATTGAATTATAAACTGTTGCACTATAAGATGATCAATCACAATGTTAAAATATAAAGTCATAAATAGATCATATACAATCACTAGAAGGCACCAAATCACATAACATGATAACAAGTCCCAGGATAACATAACAAGTGTCATCATAAAAAGTCCATAATACAATAACATGACATGATCTAAAATATATAACCTAAGAACTCTCATGCATCTCACCTACAGTCCTCTTCACTCCACATGAAGGTGGCTAAGATGAATCATCATGCTGCACGTGGTCCTAAGATGCACCATCCTGTGTGTGTGCAGTATCAGTTTTTCCACCCTCCTGTACATTATTAAAATATTTTACATGAGAAGAAGATTTAACATGAGAAGAAGTTACTTGCACAATTCACTTATAAAGTAATTAAATACTAAAAGTTAAAAATAAATTACCATATGACCGTGCTCTACAATGCCCTCATTGGTACATGGAGTTCCACTATCATGAACAAGAAAAGTGGTTGTAGTCAAGTCTTGTAAAAAAAACATTGTAGATCAATTTTGATAATCCCTATAAAAGCCAAGAACACAGTATAAAAAAATTAGAAATTATTTTTCTAATCATAATTGCAAATGACAATGTCGATGATTGTATCTGGCTCAATCCCATAGCCATACCAATACTGGTAGTGGTATCGACTTGAACAACATATATAAAGCATGAATCAAACTTGTATATATACATAAATTATAAATTATATATATAGACTACAAGTTTATCATAGAAAAGCATACATGTGATGCAGGAAAAATAATTGATGGGTGAAGGCATACATGTGATGCACCATCAAACAATCTAGAAGCCTACAATTGCAAAAAATAACGAACATGAATAAGAGTTGTGCATAGATTAGTAAGCATATAAACACTTCAAATTAATGGATGAAAAACATACTAGTGGTATATGAGGTTGAGCCTCAGTGGTCCACGGGTCACATGAAGAACTAACTACCTCAATGCTACACGAAGCACCCTACAAAATTGAAAAAACATATCATACACATCATTACATTAAAAATTCTATTGTTTATTTTAAATATGCATATCAATACAATGTATATAGATGAAAGTGCATATTGTAAATGGGGCACCGACATCTCTAGCTATCGAGGTAACATGATGTTGGTTCCTTAATGACATGGTATGATCCATCTTCTATTCAGAAAAAATTGACTCATGTTATGGTTCATGTGTATATATAAGGAATTTAATATTGTACTGTAAATTATATAAATAAATTTGTACCTTGGTAGGTTGATCATTGTCTACCCATAGGAGATCAACATATGAAGAGACAACATCAACATGTGCAGCCTCCTCGGCATCATCATAACCACCAAGGGTAGCATCAGCATCATCAAAATCACCATCTCCTCCAGGGGCAACCTCACTCTATGGACCCATACATACATTCCCGCAACTCGTGCAAACATGTGCTAAGCTGGGGGCAATCCTCAACTCGTACAACTACTGTACCAAATTGCCTGACAGTGCACTCAATGAACCAAGAGTAGAATCCACTACTTGATGATGGGCAGGTCTGGAACAACTGGTGCAGGAAGAGAAACCAAGGGATCATCGCGCACACGGTTTCTAACTTTGTCACTCAATTTGGCCCCCGACCTATCTTGGGGCATGCCTCACTAATACATTTGGCCTAAAATTTTGATGGAGGTTTCCAACGAAGAAGGTATATTGTGACCAAATTTGAATTTTTTTTCAAAAATTTCCCGCATTTGTCAGAATTTCGATGATAATTCAACATTTGGTTTTGATGGAGAAGGAATTGGCAATGAAATTTATGTTTTTTTAAAAAAAAGTGTTCACATTCGTCAAAATTCTGACAACCGCGGGCATTACTTAAAAAAAAAAGACCAAGACATTTGATAAACATTATTCCCATCTCTTCCCATTCTCACGTTGCTGCCCCCAGTAGCATAATAATGGGTGGGTTTGGCTTAAACATACATTCTCGTCTATTTCATTCAAACGAACAGTTGTTAACATTTGAATTTGAATTATTCCCACCTAGAAGTCTTAGCATATGGATGAAATAGGTTTCCATCCATATAGGTGTTTATTTCCAGTGTACTCCCTGGCTATGCCAATATGGGAGCTTTTGGACAGGTAGACATCGATCAAACCATAAAAGAAGGGCTGATTACCGTCGAACATGCTCTGGGAAATTTTTATGTAGTCGGAAATGCTTTGATAAACATAATGTGTGCGTGCCTACAATTATATGGGGCCACAATTGGAGGAGAAATGTTAGGAACCATCAATGAGGCATGTGAACCGTTTGACCGAATGCCTCCAAGCAATGTCGGCTCATGGAATGCTATGATTGTAGGATATGCACAAAAAGAGTTTACTAAAAAGTGTCCAGATGCTTTCAACCAAATGCAATTAGTAGGTGTAAAGCTTTGTCAACATCCCCCAGCCTTTGTGAAAATGGGAGCTTTGGAATAGGGTGTGGACGTCCATCACAAGATAAACAATAGATGAATTGTACTAGTTGGTGTAGCTGTAATTGCTCAGGCAATCATGTATGTAAAATATGTGAGATGAGATAAGGCACGCCGACTGTTTGATAGAATGCCTCAGAGAAATTGCTCCCACAGAATGCATGATTATAGGATATGAACAAAATGGGTTTGTGGGAAAGGCTTTAGAGACTTTCAATTAAATGAAATTGTTAGGTATAAAGCTTTGCTAGTATCCTCCTAGGCTGTGCTAAATTGGAAGTTTTGGAACAAGGTATGAACATCTCTCATAGGATAAATAATAGAGAAATTTTGTCGCATGTTGTAGTTGCAATTGCTAGGGTACATATTTTAAAGATGTTTTATGTCATAGATAATTGTAGTTAAAATTGAATGTGCCAACTATTGAATAATATCTAAGATTAAGAAGGCTTATCATAAATGATGAAATGCTTAGGTTGAAATTGATGAAATTTTTATTTTGTCAATGTTTATTATGTGTGAGATTTGTCATGTTATTAAATTTTAATCATCTATGTTCAAGCTAAAGTTATCATTCTAAAGCTAGATAATTTTTATTCATTTAAGTATGTTTATAGTGATTTCTTATATCATTTCTCTTGTCATCATATGACAACTCTTCATTTTTAGTGTGATTTTTCCTTCCACTACCATTCCATTCTACTCCCTCTTATTTCTCATCCTCTTTAGACATCCTCTATTCTTCCCAGGTTTCTCATACCACATCCAAACCTTCAATACACTAACGAAGTAGTTTGATCAACTTAAGAAAAGAATGGATACTATGCTTGTAGCTCTAATTCTATTATATTAAATATGTGTTTCTTATGGACATAAAGATTGAATTTAATAATTAAATCAAAATAATATATGACAAAGAACCAATAAAAAATTAATAAACAAATAAAATAAGGAGCAAATGAAACCCTCTTCATTGCCTCTTGATGCTCTTAAGTGCAAAAAACCAACTTTTAACTCTTGTTATCTAACAATAATGTAAGAGAAATAGGATTTTGCCTCCATATATATGAAATCAAGGAAGCTTTCATCTTTATGCTCCAAAAATGAATAAGAGAACAACTTTCAAGAATCCTAATGCCATCGTATTTGAAGACAGTACTTTCACATGGGTTGCAAAGAAAACTCAAAATATTTTTTAGTTGAGGTATTAGAAATAGTTAATTAATCTTGGTCTTGTAAAATAGTATTGTAATAATCTATTACGTATTAAATCATCTTTCTACATTTATGTAATATGCATGGAACATTGTTGAATTCACATAATGTGGTGGTTTTTAACTATTCTATCTTATTATTGGTAATAATCAGTGATGTGGTATTTTGGTGCAATTTATATTTTTATTCTTTGGGTGGTATATGGTGTAATAATCACCATGAAAATAAAGCATCATTATTAGAAGGGATCTCTTAACAAAAAATCAACTCACGGATAGAAGATTGATTTAAACCTTCACTTCTAATGAAATAGTTGCCTCAAGGTTCCTTAAGTTAGTTTTGGGTAATAGTAATTTTGTTAGTCATGTCCCCTACATTAGAAGGATTGTATATGGGAGTCTTCCATATTGATTGGCATTATTTATCCCCAGTGTAGCTTAGAGTTTAGAGATTATATGTTTTCTATATCCTACACATTTAAAGATATGAATATATTGAAGTTTAAGGAAGAAGTGGTGATAAATATGGAAGAAAATTATTAGTGACATCTGATGTTAAGATCCACTCAAATCCTTTAGGATTTTTAACTATAAAGAATGAATAATTGAAACTAGTGCATTGTTAGTTCCTATTTCTTCGTAATTTTTATATGATTGTATGGTAGGTGTTGACTATTTTCATGGTGTTTCATAATAAGTGGTAAGTAGATGTCTCTAGCATCTCCACAATTCTATTAATTTTTAGATATAAGATCCATAGAGCTTGGCATAGGAAGGATTTATTTCATGAAACGGGTTCCATTACTTGATCCCATAGTTGGTAGTGTCTTGACAAATGTAATGTAGAACCCTAATGCAATAGAGGTTCAATACCCAGTGGATTGTAATGTGCTATAGTGAATTCAAGATTTTGGAATTATTGATTTTTTATTTATCCATTTCTATTTATGATTTTTTTGGTTAAGGTTGTCGTGTTTGTAGTGAGACATTTACAAATTTATATCTATTTTCGTTATTTTATGGTTTATGGGTTCGTAATGGTAATTTAATGTTCTTTCATATTTTTGTATAGATACTTTATAATAGCCTATTATGGTGATTTGTTCTATTATGGATGTAATCTTTATATTATATTCATATCATGGGAAATGTTCCTAATAGAATCCCTAATTAATTAATCTAGAGAAAGATAACACTAAAGAAACAAATCTAATCATCACCTTTATTTTTAATTAAAAAAATTGAGATAAAAGACCAATTAGGGAGAGTTAAGACATAATATTCTATCATGCAATGTAGGATACATTACTGATAGCAAATAACAACTAAATTATTTAGAGATCTTGAATAAACATTCTAATTAGAAGGCCCTTATCTTCAAATCCATCACTATATGAAGAAACTAATAAAGGATTTATGATCAAGTAAAATTCTATTTTCTATCACACTTTATGATAGTTTTTAAAAAAATATATAAAATAATTCATTATTGTAACTATATACGCCTAAAAATGGTCTAAAGATAATTAATTAAATAAGAAATTATTTAATTAATCCTCCTCAATTTAATTGAATTTACTAAACAATTTGATTAAATTTCCCCTTTCATCTACTTATTAATAAATCTAAGGATTTATTTAATAGGTTCATAATCCCCTTTAATTAATTAGTTCAAATGTATTAATTCCCCTCACCAAATTCATTTCTTCTAAATCCCCTAATTAATTAAAACAAATCAAATTCATGAGTTATTGAGATTAATTAGCCTTTTCATATTATTTGAATTTCTAAATTCAAATTCTCCTAACTTCTACCACTCCTAAACCTAACCATTCCTAAACCTAACCCATTCTACCTACCACCATGTCCCCTTTCATCCAACATGTTCTAGAAGCTTTCTGACACTTGTCACTAAGTGTTCCCTTTCATCTAACTCCTTCTAGAAGCCTCTTGATACTTGTCACCATAGAGATGATAGATGTTCCCTTTAATCCAACCCCTTTGCCAACTTCCTCCACTTTAACCATTGATATCTTCAGATCAATCTTGACCGTTGATTCTTGCTACCTCACCCCTAGCCTTGGGAAATCCTATAAATAGACCTCATTTTGGAACACAAAGGGTCCCAATTTCATATCATATTTGCATATCGATTGTCCCAATTCGATCTCATCTTATGCATTGTTTCTATAGTCATCTATCTTCTAGCTTATCATTCTTAGCAATGTTATCATGCTAAATCTTAGCTTAATTTTCTTATCATGTAGCTTAATCATGATATTCTTGCTAGATCATACATCTTCATCATTCAAATCCTCCATGAAAGTGTAGTCAAGTCACTGGAGTATGCATAATTAGATCTCAGAGCATTTTTCATACTTGCATTTACTAGGAGGCAATAAGTCGATTAGCTATGGTTTTACATTTCATTGCTTTAATTCATTAACCATTGCTTGTAATGATTTATTGAGTTCATTATGTTTGTAGGTACAGGTACACTTCACAGAGCATGACATTTTTGTGCCCACCATGGGGCATAAATCATCATTTTCGGCCTCTCAAGCTTCAATAAACATTCATCTCTGCCAGATCAAAATCAGAATGTCGTACAAGTTGATTTTCCAAATCATACGAACTACCTTTTAGTCTTGTGCAAAACCTCATCCTATGTTGTACGATCCCATTTCTCTAGTCGTATGAGGTATAAAGTCATGTCATACAAGCTCCTTTGTTAGTAAATCTTGTATCGTACAAGTTCATTTTCATTGTCGTACGATAGCCAAATTGATTTCATATAAATTTCTGTCTATTAAAGCTTATGTCCTACAAGTCTATTTCTATTACTGTGTGAAATCTAAATTTGTGTCGTACTAACTGAAAATTAATGTTGTACAAGTTTCTGCATCTGTGACTTTTTTATTTTTTTGATAGCTACAAGTTATAGTTTTTAATTCTAATATGAGATTTTCTAATGCTAACTCTGATCTGTTTATGAGATGTTTGCAACCTAACTCTTTTCTGGAGGATGATTTGATGAAGAAACGCTTGTCAAAGACAAATTTAAAACACAATCATGACTACTAATGGATCTATTTTGTAAGTTGCCTATGAATTCAACTAAACTTTGTGTATTCATTAAAGTTTTCTAGGCACACTTCAATTTTGTTAAAGGAAATGAACAAACATGTCTTATGTGCTTGTGATGATAGGTGAGTATGCTCTCACCTTTCTTAGGTGATCAGAAAGCTAGACTCATCTTTTGCTTTCATCAGTGCATTTCTTTAGCAGACCTACCCTCCTGAGGAGTAATAACTCTTAGCCCTTAAGGCCACTGAGAGGGGAATGCCTAATGCCAAGTAATTCAATCCACTATAAAATAAATGTGTTTTTGATGAAAATCAAAGCAATGACAGTGCTTGGGAATAGCTCTCCTTCGTACCTTCAAGTATATCAAACCTTGGTTTTCAAGGCTGGGAGACCTCTTAATTGAGTTTATACCCCAACGCATCGAATGGATCCCTTACTAGTTCCAATTAAAATAGAAGCTACCTGATTCACCTCCAAAAGGGTGATAATATTTGTGCAAGAGAGATAGTAACTCTCCCAAGACACTTGCCATATCGTGCCCCCATTAGCATTTGGAGTCGGATAATACGGCGTTGAGAATCCATTGTGTGAGACTCAGCAGTCGTATTCTTGATTAGCTATTGGGTGTGTACCTAAGTCAACAAGCAAAGTTTTTCATTCTCAGCCAACTTCCTTAGGGTTTAGCTTGATTGAGATTCACTTATCACATCATGTGTTTGTTGTTTATTCATCCCTAAATCGACAAATCAGACATCTAAAAACTAGAAAACCAAAGTAAAACATTAAAATTCAGTGATAAAAAATTCCACCAAACAAACATTTTATCTCTTCTCTATTATCTGTCGTACGAGTTAGGATCTTGGTCGTACAAGCTTGTTTGCATAAAATCTTGTGTTGTAATAAACAACATTATGTGTCGTACGAGTCATATGTCTTGTCGTATGGTTCAGAAAAGTGTGTCGTACGAGCCTCTACTTTTTACATGAAAATTTTTGTTTTGTCGTACAGACTCATATCTTGTGTCGTCCTAAGCTGCATAATTTGTCATACGAAACTCTACATCTGTTAGTCCAGAGTTGTGTCTTACATGACTATTTCAAATTTGTCATTTCTGCTTGATCAATTTGCAGTAAACATAAACACCTGTTATCTGTCAGTCTATGCTTAGATTATCTTCTTGGTTCACTTGGTCGAGTTATCATCCTCCAAAATCAAACTCTAGAGCATAAACACCTTAATATTTCCAAAGTGTTCACCCTTAACAAGTTCAGGATCTAAACATCTCAAAGTGTATTATCACCCTCTTTGATAAACTGATCACTCAAACATAGTTTCTCATCAGAATCAATCATCCTTTATCACGAAACTAAAATGTTTGGTAAAGATAATCTCATCCCACATCGTAGGATATATCATTCCTACTGGACTTGGTTCTTATCAAATCAACATCTTTGCACTCCTAAACTGAAGATCAGAAAACTTGCAAACCTTTAAACACTTGAACCATCTTTTAGTGTCATATCACTCTATTGCCTCAAAATTGACTATTGATCACTTATCAAAACAACCTTTTGGACAATCAAATCCTAGTAAAATAACACATGTGTATGCCCATTCTAACTAGAGCTCAGAGATGAAGAATCATAGAGACTGAAATCAAAACATTAAAAATAACCAAAGAGATCACAAACATAGAACATGAAGATGAAATACAAGTTGAAGAATAAATAACCGAACAAAACATCAAAGAAATCAAGAAGGATCCTCAATTCGACAAATTCATGCAGAAATTATTAGAGGAAGAAAAAGAAAAATACTTCCTAATGTTAGCCAAATCTGGTGCTACACTTGATTTTGATGTAAACAAATTGAAACAAAAGAAAAGTGATCCTCCCGCTAATAATGAACAATATGAGGACATCTTTGGTTTCCACATGTATGACCCATCAATTCCCAATAACACCAAAACCAATGAAGAAACTTACATACCTAGAAGAGATGAAGTAGAAATCCTAAATAACATCCAATCCAATGAAGATACAAGAAGGACTAGAGATAAAACAAGAAGAGATCCAGATCCTCCTAGAATACAAAATCATGGTCATGCAAGAACAAATCATGTTGATAATCCTATCA
Source organism: Cryptomeria japonica (assembly GCF_030272615.1). Classification (NCBI taxonomy): domain Eukaryota; kingdom Viridiplantae; phylum Streptophyta; class Pinopsida; order Cupressales; family Cupressaceae; genus Cryptomeria; species Cryptomeria japonica. Next base: position 213,095,527 of record NC_081408.1, read on the forward strand.
TGACTCTCACACAACAACTGAAAGCAATGTAAACACAAATCCAAGAGATGCAAAAAGGAAATGTTAGACAATACTCACTTCAAGAAATATGTCCTTATCCATTTGACATAAACCTAAACATGATACCATTTCTTATAGTTTTTGAAACTCCTAGATACAAATAATATGATGGAAGCACTGACCCTCAAGATCATATACGATAATTTTGCACGATGAGTATGGAGTTCGCACATGAGGATACCTACTGAATGAGACTATTTCTGAAAAACTTAACTAGACTAGCTATGGAATGGTTCTCCAAACTTCCTCCTGGAATCATATCATTTTCAGAATTGGTGGATAAGTTTGTCTTACAATACTCTTAGAACACACAACATGAAGTAACAATGCTAGACCTATGTAACACTAAACAAAATAGTGGAGAACCCTTCATGACATTCTTACAATGATGGAGGTGCCTAGCCTCGTGGTATCCTCGTACAGTGCCAGAATACAAAAAAATGGACATATTCATTAACAACTTAAATGATCAAATGAGTTATCACTTAAAAATGCAAGGAAATCAAAGCTTTGGAAAAATGGTCGATAATGGAATTAGAATGGAGGAAGCCATGATAAAGAAAGGTGAATTGAAAATATACAAAGAAGGAGTCCATCCACCTAACAACAACAATAACAACAATCACAATGACAAACCAAAGTTTTGGAATAGAAATCGAAATGTCGTCAACAATGGAATAGTGTATAACAACAATGTGAAACCAAAACAACCAATTTTTAATTTATCCACTCACTCAGCAACGGCTCAACAAAACAACAATCACCAAAGAGCAACTATCAAAACTTTCTTTCAAAGACAATTTATAGACATTGGTGAAACCCATGGGTCAGCACTAAAGACACTTCTCGCAAACAAATTGATCACTTTACCAAAAGAAAGGAACTACAAACCTTAAATCAAACCACATTGGTGGAATGATAATCAATATTACGATTTCCATTGAAACAAGGGACATCACACAGATAGTTGTTAGAATTGGAAACATATCATACAAGATATGATTGATAATGGAGTAATAACAATGGATGGACATACAACAAATGAATCTCATATAGCTTTTAAAACTCCGCTTCCAAACTATTAAAAAGGTGAATCATCAACATCAAATAATAGCAAGGGTAAAGAAAAGTTAAACTACACTCATATATATGAAAATGTGGTGAATGTGATTGTAGTTAAAGAAAAACAAAATCACGAACATGCTCAGGCTATCACAAGAAGCAAAGCCAAAGTTGTTTTTCTGGGTCCTACAACAAACACATCATCTGCTACAACATAACTGTTGGCATTATGTGAACCAGTATGAGGACATAATGATATTGTATGTTGTCATTGATGTCAGTATGTGATATAAACTGAACCGGCACATGTGAGAAGAGAGAACCAACATATGTGTGAGTCGGTATATATGCCAAAGTGAAGCGGTATATTTGTTCATGGTGAACCGGGATGTCAAGGTGAACTGGTATGTTGTTATGAGAACTAGTACATGGAACCCTTGTGTGACTACTGGTTGGTAGTGTCAGGGTTTTCAGTTGAAGCGCCTCAAGCCTGTGTGACTCAATCAGTGATCTTTGTGTGATGAGTTAGCATGGTAACGAAGAACAGATTGTGTCGCCATGTAAGCCCTATGCACGTGAAGGATCTTGTGTGAAGAAGACTATCCCTGTCTACCTTGAGAATGTAAAAAGTTTGTAAACGATGATAACACATGATGGGTTATCAGTCACCATGAAATCGGTGGAAAATGGACGATGGAGGAAGTCATGAGATTGGATCAAGAACTGTTGCATTTAATGCAGTGTGCTCAATAGTCAGGATTGAACCATTTGAATTGCTTAACCTAACAGGTTTAGGGTTTACGGTTTATGCTTCTGACCTGTCTGTTTCCTATAAGGTTGATGTTATGTTTCTTTCTAAAGTTGTTGGCAAAAGTTGTGTGTGTGTATCCAAGAGAAAGGATACGTGATTCTTGCCAGACCAAAGGAGAGAAGTGATACCTACAGAGTGTAAGTGCAGAAGGTGAAGAGGAGCTTAAGCGGATTTGCATTGGCATTGAGTGCTATCATTAGATCATTGTTATACCTATTGATCTTTAACCACTTCAACAGTTGTGAAATCCCTTAATAGGGTAGCTTTAACTGGCTTGTTGTAAATCTTTTAACAGGGTAACTTGAAGCTACTGAGTCAGTGAAGTCCTTTAGCTATTGAGTTCTTAAAATCCTCTAACAAGGTAACCTTTAACAAGGTTTAACCCTTAATCGGGTATTGTAGCCATCCCTTAACCGGGTGATCCCTAACAAGATCGGTTCCTAATAGAACCTATTGTAATGTCTTTAACAGGGCAAGGCTCCTAACAGAGTGGACTTCTAAAGAGTTCATAAACAAGCTTGTGGGTATTCATCCCCACCATGGTTTTTCCCAGTTAGGTTTCCATGTGAAAAATATATGTGTCATGTGTGATTCTTTTATCTTGTGATGCCTTGATATTGTTTGTCAAGCATGTGATGGTTATGTGTTTTATGCTTATCTATAAAACATGTTGAACTAGTTGCTATTATGTTTTGATGATAGATTACCTGTTCATGTATAAGGGTGAAATGGTAGTATTATTTTGAGTTGAGTGGAAAGCTAAGTGATCAACCGGTTAATGCTTGTCTTAGTCACTCTTAGCTTTACCAATTTCTCTTAGTTTCAAACCGATATCTTTATTTACCAGCTATTTGAAGTATTTGTTGTCAAACTGGTTTAAGACTATGTTTTTGTCTATACTGATTCACCCCCCCCCTAGGTACCAGTTTGGTACTACTCATTCATCATTGAGTTATCAATTGGTATTAGAGCATCCTCCAAGTTCTCTGTGTTGTAAGATTAACCACTTGAGGGAAAGATTCTATTGTAATGATGAAGAAGGAAGGTCCAAAATTTAACAAGGAAAATTTCAGTATATGGAAAGACATAATGAAAATATACCTCAGAAGTATGGGTTCTCAACACTAGAGCTATGTTGAGAATCCCTATGTTTCCCCTACTGGTACTCTCACCGATGACCAAAAGAGAGAGATACAGGAGAATGGGCAAGTCATGGAAGCCCTAATCAGTAGTTTATCTGACATTGAGTTCATTGATGTCCAAGATAAGGTAAATCCCAAAGAGGTATGGGATGCTCTTGAAAATATCTATGGAGGTGATGAGCACGTAAAACAAGATAAGGAAGAAAGCCTTAGAGGGAAGTTTGAAGACATGTGAATGGTTCAAGGTGAAACCATTCAACAGTATGGTATTAGAATCAAAACTATTGTTAGAGATATCAAGAGTGCGGGTGGTAAAATGGAAGATTCCACTGTGGTAAGCAATGTCCTAAGATCCCTTTTGTCGGTCTATGCAATAAGGGTTGCTGCTATTTAGGAGCTGAGATCAATAGACAAGAGTAAGGTATCCCTGGACTCCATCATTACAAAGTTGACAACCTATGAGCTAAATAGTTTTGATGACAGTGTTTAAAAGATTGAATCAACTTTTAGAGCTTCTGCAGTACCATCCAGGAAAGGAAAAGAAGCAAGCACTAGTGGTGAACCAAGACAGTGCAGAGTGATGGATGATGAGGAGTTTCTGATGGAATTTGAAGCTCTTCTTGCTAGAAAACATCCAAAAGGAACCGGTAAATAAAGAGGTAAACTCCCTCTAAATTTTTTTTCTTGTAACCGGATAGGATATATTCCTATAAACTGTCCTAATAGTGACAACAAGGATAAACTAGAAAGGTTCAAGAAATTCCAAGGAGGAAACTAGAGAAAATATTTTGTTGTATCTGATGAAGGTGTCACAAATGAGGAATCAGAAGATGAAGAGAATGAAGACATTGTGTTTGTTGTTGTAAAGGAAGATGTGTCAAACAAGAAGTCACTTGTCTCTCGCTTTGATAATTGCAATGAGTGGATCATTGATGGTGGTTTTTCTCACCATATGACTGGTGACCAGAGCAAGTTTCTATCCTTGGAAGAATATGATGGTGGTGTGGTTCATTTTGGTAATGATGCACCATGTATGGGTAAAGGAAAAGGGTCCATCTCTCTGAATGGAAAGAGTAGTGCTGACAATGTGTAATGGGTTGACAGTCTCAGACACAACCTTTTGAGTGTTGCCTAGTTGAATGATAGTGGTCTCACTCTGGAATTCAAGAATGGAGTGTGCAAAATAAAAGGAAAGAATGGTGAATTGGTGGCCACTGGCATGCAGACCAAAGGTAACCTATTTTAGTTGAATGCAAATATAAGTACATATCTTATGGCTAAATTTGATGATAGCTGGATATGGCATAGGAGACTCTACCATGTAAACTTTGATAACATTGTGAAGGCTAGTAAGATCAAGGCAGTTAGGGGGTTGCCGGTGCTAAGCAAACTAGATAATACCTTGTGCAGAGAGTGTAAATTGGGAAAAATGTCTTCCTCGACCTTTAAAGGTAAATCTTTCACTGCTGACAACTTGCTTGATCTTGTGCATACTGATTTGTATGGTCCTATGAAAACTAGAATTGTGCAGGGTGATAGGCACTTCATGATTGTCACTGATGACTTCTCAAGAATGATGTGGATTACATTTTTGAAAGACAAGTCTGAAGCTTTTGTAAAGTTCAAAGCTTTCAGAGCATTAGTGGAGAAGGAAAGCAGTAAAAGGATCAAGTTCCTGAGAACTGATCAAGGAGGGGAATTCACCTCCAGTGAATTCAACAAGTATTGTGAAGAATTTGGCATCAAGAGGAAACTTTCTGCTCCCTAGACCCCACAACAAAATGGCCTCATAGAGAGGAATAACTGGACTATGGTTGAAGCAGCTATAACCATGTTGATTCAAGGAAAGGTAGCTCACATCTTTTGGAGAGAAGTGGTGAGCACTACAGTCTACACAATGAATCGGGTACTCATCAAGAAAGGTAAGGATAAAACTCCTTATGAGTATTGGACTGGTAAGACACCTATGGTTAGATACTTTAGGTTATTTGGTAGCAAGTGTTACATCAAGAGGAGTGAACATCAGGGAAAGTTTAAAGCTAAATGTGATGAGGGAATATTCTTAGGATATTCCACCAAGAGCAAATCTCTCAAGTTTTTCAACAATAGGACTTAGAGAATCATGGAAAGCATCAATGTGAGAGTTGATGAAACCTCTGAGAAACTGGAGGAAATTGGCAGTGAGTAAGCTGTAAATGAACCGGTTGCAACCTTCTGGGAACCAGTTGCTAGTCAACCGAATACCAGTAACAGTGTTCCCGAACCGGTGAATGTTGCTGATGATGAAGATGAGGATGAAGAGGAAAAGCAAGAAGAACTAGTCAAGACCATTCCTTGGTATGTCAAACTGAATCATGATCCTAAGCAGATCATAGGAGATAAGGATGTAGGAATCCTTACAAGAAGGAAGATCAGAGAGAACTCATGTATGATCTTTGAACTTGAACCTAAATCATTCAAAGAGGCTCATAAAGATGAAGACTGGATCAAGGCAATAGAAGAGGAACTTGATCAGATAGAGACAAATGGTACATGGTCCTTGGTACCCAGACCGGAGCATAAAAATGTCATTGGCACCAAATGGGTTTTCAAAAACAAGTTGAATGAGGATGGCACAATGATTAGAAACAAAGCCAGATTGGTGTGCAAAGGATATGTCCAAGAAGAAGGAGAAGACTATGGAGAAACCTTTGCTCCTATAACTAGATTGGAAGGAGTTTGTATGCTTCTTACATATACAACTTTTAAAGGATTAAAAGTATATCAAATGGATGTAAAATCTCCATTCCTAAATGGTGTACTTGAAGAGGAGGTGTACATAGAAAAACTAGATGGGTTTGCCCTATCTGAAGACAACGACATGGTATGTAGGCTACATAAAGCCTTATATGGTCTAAAGAAGGCACCTAGAGCATGGTATGAACATCTACATTCCCATCTTGTGAAGATTGGATTTGAGAGAACAAGTGAAGATAGCAATATCTACTTGAAGTCTGAAGGAGATGAGATCTTGATCTGTGAGGTTTTTGTTGATGACATTATCTTTGGTGGAGATGATAAGATGAGTCATGAGTTTGCTGATGAGATGAAGAAAGAATTTGAGATGTCACTCATAGGGGAGATTAAGTTCTTCATTGGATTGCAGATCCAGCAGATGAAAGATGGAATTGTTATCACTCAGTCCAAATATGTCAAAGAGGTGTTGAAGACCTTTGGCATGGAAGATAGCAAACCAGTTGGTACACCAATGGTTACCGGTTGCAAATTACCAAAAGAGGATGATTCTGCATTGGTTGATGAGAAGGAATACCAATCAATGATTGGTAAGTTTTATTATGTAGTGCATAGCAGATCAGATATTGCACATGCAGTTGGTATTGCTGCAAGGTTCCAGAAAAGTCCAAGAGAATCCCACTTGGTTGCAGTCAAGCAGATTCTTAGGTATTTGAAGGGAACAGTTCACTATGGATTGTGGTACCTGTAGACACTTAAAAATAATTATTTTAATTATTTTTAATTCCCCACATAATTAATAATTAATTATGTTAATTAAAATTCTTCTCAATATTAATTAAATATAATTAATATTGTCACTATAGCATATGATTTATTTAATAAATCAATCCCTTTCTTTATTCTTCTAAAAAATCAAATCCTCACAAATCTTCCTCTTAGCTAATTAATTTCAATTAATTAGTTAACCTACATGATTCCTACAAATCATCTTCTTAATTCATCATTAACCTAATAAGTTCTTCTAGAAACTCCTTAAACTCACTTAACAATATTCTTCTAATTTTTTATTCCCTCCACTCATTCTCTCTCCTAGTCAAATTCTCCTACAAATATAAATCCCACCTAAAATTTCCTCTAATCCCCCTCCTAATGAGTCAGTAATGGCTAATCATCATGATTAGCCTCAAAGTCAACTCTTTGTCCTTTCATCCAGCCACTAGCTTTAAATGCTTTTTTTCTAGATGAATGTAAGATTTTCAAAATCTCACATTCCTCTAGGCATTTCCCTCTCCCAAGGAATTTTTAATTCCTTTTTATTCTTCTAATCCCCATAATATCCATTTTTGGAGAATTTTTAATTCCTCCAATGCATCTTGTAGAGTGTGGAGATACGAAATGCCTTTAAGGAATATTTCTTGGTCTCCACACCCTCTCTTGGAGCTTGTGTGAGCTCGCAAGTAAATCTTAGCCCTTCATCTTGAATTCATCCTAGCCATCCATTTTCCTTTCCTCTTCATATAAAATAGGGTTCCATCCCTTCATTCAAAACATCTTGAAAACCAGTAAGCTTATGCTGCCCTTTTGAGCCTAGAAAATCATCTTGGCAACTTGATCATCTCATCCTTATCATTCATCTTAATCATTTGTGCACAATATTGGAGAGTCATCCACATCCAGCAATCAAAGGAGCACATCAAGTGGAGCATTATCAAGGGGCACCTTCACTTCATCAAGCTCAATACGAAGGAGAAGGTAAAATAGCAAGGTGAAATGGTCTTTTAATGATATTTTAGCATTCTGCAGGTTTATTTCGTTATGTTTTGATCAGTTTACCTTTCAAATCTATTTTTCCCTCTTCATTTTGGCATGCCTGATGGGACCCACGTCCCTAAGAACTAATGTTGTTGTGTTTTTTAGGTTTTTTATGAGTTGTGAGATGTAGGTTCCAAAATAGTGTGACTACAGAAAAAAAAAAAAATTATCTTTTTCGTAGGTTCCAGAATAGCGGCTTTGCATTTCTGCGTGACAGCTCCTCCTTATTCTTTTAATTTTCTTTTCTCTGTTTATTTGCTATTTCTGTTTCAGTACGATAGCTCTGTTATCTGTTATATTTATTTATAATCTGTGTGAAAGTAGGAGAGTATGCTCGTCTATATAGACAATCAGAAATCTGGACCTTCTGCACTTTTCTATTCTGTTTAGCGCGACTGTATGCTCTGACCGCAAGAAAGTGTGAAAATAGGAGAGTATGTTCTTGTCTATCTAGACAATCAGAAATCTAGATTTTTGGCTCTTTTCTATCTGTTTAGTGTGACTGTCTGCTCTATTAATATGTTTGAAATTTGTTAGGCGCTAACAGTAGTCTGCATTTTCTTTTCATTTTGTGTTATCTGCTCTATTTAATCATAATCTGTTTGACTACAGGAAAGTGTGAAAGTAGGAGAGTATGCTCTTGTCTATCTAGACAATCAGAAATCCAGACCTTTGACATTTTTTTTGTTTAGTGCGACTATTTGCTCTGTTAAATCTAGGGTTTCTGTTTTGTTAAATTTAGGGTTTCAGTTCTGTTAAATTTAGGGTTTCTATTTTGTTAAATTTAGGGATTCTCCACATTGTCATTTTCCACACTTTCTTCCTTGGAGGCCTTATCTCAAAATTCCACTTTTTGAAGCCTAAAATCCCATATTTCTCTATTTTTAGGGTTTGCCATAACTTCTTCCCTTTTCATCCAATCACCTCCAAATTTTTCCCATATTATCCATCTTCAACTTTTGCTTCTTTGTCCCTTTTGGACAAATTTTCCCATTCCTTCATCTCTCCTCCAAAATCCCCATTTTTTGTTTGCCTATCCCTTGGAAAGTGGTAAAAACCTAGTCAAACCCCATTTACCCATCAAAGCTTTCTTCAAATCCACATTTGTCATTAGTAAAAAAGTTTTTATTCATGTTTTTCTATTCATTCCCAAAAAATTAAAAAAACATTAATATTTTTGTCATTTTGTTGATTTTTGCAAGACGCTTGTTGAAGACTATTTTTCCAAACTACTAATCAAGTTGTTTTGCAGGACGCTTTTTGAAGACTCCATTTTTCAAACTACTAATCAAGTGGTTTTGCAGGTTGCCTAGTTGATTCAACCAAATATTGTGCATTTATTTAAATTAGGCACCTAGATATTAATTAAAATGGAATGAACCATTGTCTTATGTGTCTTTAAGAAAAATGTAAAGGTAGGAAAGTATGCTCTTGTCTTACTAGACAATCAGAAATCTAGACCCTCCAACCTTTTCTTGTTTGATTGTGTGTTTACCTCTAGTGGGTCTGCCCTCCCAACTTTCTCTTTGAGAAGGTAAGAGGGGAACGACCCAAGTGAGTACACTCAGACCTGGGGTTCCCAACTCACTATAATAAATAGGCCATTGACTACAAAAGGGTTAATGGTTGGGGCTATATGAGAGTTCACTCTCACATTGGGTGCTTAGTAGGATCCTAGCGATCTCAATCATGCTTGCGTGACTACTAAGTTCTTGGTGCTTTGTTGGGCTATAGGCCTCAATTGCGCTTGCGCAACTTCGAAGGGTAGCTCCTAACAGGAAGACTTACTAAACACCTTGTTCATAGTGGCCAAAAACCCTCTAGTCATTGGTGCAGGAGGTCGGACCTCTGAAGCGGCCCATATTCTTATGGCCCTTAGTAGAGACATAAAGTTCACCATGAGGAGTTTTCATGGGAATTGATGCTTGGCTGCCCCGAGAAGTGAGTGTCGTGGAGGGGAGCCAGTGAGGTCAAGCATCTAAGTGTCTGCTCTGGGTAAGCATAGATGGAAAACCAATTGGGATTCAATGACTATTGTCCCTACCAGCCTTAAGAATGTTGTATATGAGCATGAGTGTTTTTGAGATAATATGCATTTAATCATTGTGTTTGCTTTGTTTGATACATACTTGCCAAGAGTAGACTAAAAACACATCACTATCCCCAAACACTTTGCAAAAATATTTGTCAAGACACAAACAAATTGTCCAAGTCATTACCCACACCAAGTCCAAAATTGCATCAAAACTCCATCCATCCCATTTTTCATAAGCCTAAGAGAGAAGCTAAGAGTTTATCCTCTACGCCAACATTCAAGTTTGTCCTTTGAAACACCTACTATCATCCAAATCAGGGTGGTCATATCACTTCATACAACTTGCCATTTAAATAGATCCTTCATGTTCATGCCAAAGACAACCTAGTCATCAAGTTTTCTTCTAAACCATCACTACCATACCTTCTTCATCAATCATCCTCAAATTTCTTAAGTCCTTTCATCCTCAAATTTCTTAAGTCCTTTTATCACAAATCTATTAAGTCCTTTCATCCTCAAATTTCTTAAGTCCTTTCATCACAAGTTTCTAAAATCCTTCCATCACAGATTTTCTAAGTCATTTCATCACATTTTTCATAAGTCTTTTCATCACAAATATCGTGTATGGTTGCAACTCGATCCCAAAAGAAAAAGATGGCTAATCAACAATATGGCATGCCAGACATTGGTGTCCTATATGAAGATCCCATGCAAGATCATACACAAAGTGGGAAACCAAGCGATCAAGATCAAAGCCAAAGTATTGACATGGTTAACCAAGATGAACTTTTTTCGGAAGTGCAAACTTTCCTAGTGGATTCTTATAACCAAGAGATGATGGAAAAGTTTATTAAACACAATCCTACTGCATTTCTAAAAACTCTTCTTGAACATGGAGCTCAACTTCCACCTGAATTGAATAGATCTGCTCTCATCCAACAACCACAAGGAGACCTCACTCCCACACAAAGTGCTGCACCTACTATTCAAACTCAATCAATTGGAGCCCCATCAATCATCCAAGCCCAATCAATGCCACCCGCGACACCTCCCACCATGGTCTCCATCCCACCTTCTTCCTCCTTACCATCCATACCACTATCAAATCCAATCTCATGTATTCTCCAACAAACTTCTATACCGCCTCCTTCTATTCAACTACATATTTCTATTCCACAAACTTCCCTTTCTCCCAACAATGTCACAAATTTTATCCAAACTGCATTCAATCCCATCACAATAGTTGGCAGACAGCAACCAACTATCACACAAACCCCAGCAACATCGGTCATCACATCCCACGTTCCCACCTCCTCATCATATCAATATATTAGTGGTGGTGCACCTTCTTTGGTTCATCCAATTCTTGGGGCAAATACAATCCATCAATATCAAAGTCCACATCAAGACCTCATCAAGGAAATTCAAGACATGAAGAATATCATCAAAAACATGAAAGAAAAGACTAATAAAAGGAAAGCTTACTCATTCGAAGAGTTTTGCCCTTGTCCTTACGACCCATCTATATTAGTTGCACTGTATCCCCCGGGATTTGAGATCCCTAAATTCACCAAGTATGAAGGCAAAGGAGACCCCTGCGACCATGTCCGAGAATTCCACATCTTATGCCAAGAAGTCTCCTATAGTGACCTTTATCTTTACAGACTCTTTCCCAAGAGTCTCATGGGAGATGCCCTGGCATGGTTCTCATCTTTACCACGAGGTTCCATTGTCTCTTTTCGAGACTTGGCAGAAAAATTTGTGGCCCACTATGCATACAACATTGGTAATGATGTTTTTATGATGGACCTATGTAATACAAAACAAAGGCCTCGAGAAACCTTCGCCAATTTCCTACAAAGATGGTGAAATCTTATCAAAAAATTTTAGTGGGACATGCCAGAACAACATCAAATTGAACTATTTCAAAAGAACTTGGTGCCTGAACTTTCAAGACCTTTAATATCTCAATGTATCAAATCCTTCCAAAAATTGACTGATAAGGGCCTCGCCCTTGAACGTGTCTTGTTGGAGGAAGGAACCTTGAAACATTACCAAAAGTCATCACAAAGTTCTTCCTCTTATCATAATGACAAGCCAAAATTCTGGGCTAAAAATAAAAACGTGGTCAATGATGGTGTAACTGATGCAAAGTAGGTCCAAACCATGGCCGCTCCCCCAAAATCCAGCACCAATATTCATCAATTCAACAATCAAAACAATTCAAATCAATCTCAAAAACCTCACAACAATGTCTCAATCTAGGGACGACCACCTCGATCGAATAAGAGGACTCCAAGAGATTTCAATCCTCTTGCTGAGCCTATTGAAGTGGTGTTTCAAAAACTTGTCCAAGCAGGTATAGTGGTTTTTCCAATCACTTACCCGTTTGATCCCAATCAACCTAAACCAAGATGGTATAATGAAAATGAGTATTGTGAATACCATCGTATCAAGGGACATGATACATGAAAGTGTATGAAACTAAAGATCTACATACAAGATCTCATTGATAGAGGTGAGATTGAGGTAGAAAATGCAAAACCTGGTAATAATAATGACAAACTCAAAATGTACTAGGAACCCTTCCCAAAGCATGATAAAGGAAAAGGCTCATCATCTAACGCAATGGGTTATGACTACGCTAATCATGTAACCAGTTTTGATTTTTTAGTAAGTCACATTGAACCTATAGACAATCATGTTAGTGTCATAACCATCCAAGGAGTTAATCCTCCTTCTTCCCAAAGTAGACCAAATCCAGCTAGAATAGTCATTCAAGGTGCCATGCCTTCCACCTACCATTTCTAGAATGACTGTAATGCAACTACACGCTGAGGAAGAGTCACCATCCAAGGAGTTCCTACCCCACCAAACCCCTCACCCATGTCTTCCACCCGCCGATATGACCTCTGTGATCAACTTGGGAAGACACCTGTGCAGATATCCATTTTGGAACTTCTCAAGACTTCTCCGATCCATAAAGAAATTTTGGAATAAGCCCTTCTCCAATCATGCATTCCTGATAACATCAACGCCACCCAATTTCAAACCCTCATTGGAAACCTTGCTGCCTAGCAACACATTGTATTTAACTCCAAAGATGCTCCTGCAGATGAGGACCATAACAAACCTTTACACATTGAAGCTCTCATCCACAAGCACAAGGTCAAATGTATCCTGATAGATGGTGGATCCGGGCTTAATTTGTGTACATACAAATTGATAAAACAATTGGGACTTTCTGAGGATCTGATAGACACATTAGGAAGGATCACAATAAAGGCATATGATGATGCAGAAAGAATTTCAAAGGGCGTGATCACCTTACCTCTTCAAGTGGGCCCCATTACAATGGAAACCTCTTGCCAAGTACTCGATCTTGATCTCCCCTACAACATTCTCCTCGGGAGGCCATGGATTCATTCCTTGCAGGCCGTACCCTTCACCTATCACCAATGCATCAAATTCCCCTATAATGAAAAAGTGATCATTATCAAAGGTGATCCCAAACCTTTTCAATATTGCAAACTATTAGAAGGGAAGCATTCGTATCATTTCCCACTAAATAGACCTTCACCAATGCCTCCATCTAACACATCAAATGTTGCCTCCATATCATCCCAACCAAATAATCAAATCAAGATCTTGGATAATGGTTGTGGAGAATACAAATTGGAGGACGTCTTATTAATAGGCAACCTCCCTCTCTCCTAAGTCATTTGGCAAACCAAAAGAGCTAAAAAAGGACCTGAAACCAGTCATGCAATGCCAAAACACCACCTTCCAGCAATGTGGCCCACTTGATAATGAGAACCTTGAAGCAGATATCTCTTCATGGCTGTACCGAGAAGAGGATGATGATCCAACAAGAATATCCAAAGAAATGTACCCAAAAACATTTGCCATAGTTGAAAAAATGGGTTACAAAGGACACGGTCTGGGACTAGAGGAGAAAGGAAGAAAAGCACCCATAAATCCTATCTCCTACAGATACAACAGAGGCTTGGGGTACACCCTGGTGCCTATGATTACTATCGTCAGTGCCCCTTCTAGTCCTTCTTTGGATATCGAAAGTGCAGACGAAGAGGAATTCCACAAAATGCCTTATGAATATGAGAAAGATACCTTCTTGGATGCTTACATCAATACCATCACCCCCATAACCCCTCCCACCTCACATGAGCTACATCTTGTCCATCCTGAACTCATTGACTGGGGCCAACAAGACAAACCCACTTTAGATATCTACACCGATGATAATGCTCTCATTTCTCTCCTAATAGCACAAAATATGGAAGATTGTAATAGAATTGAGGGTGTTCAACTACACAAAAAGGGATACTTTGGTAGTCAAGTCAATTCTCTTATCCACAAAAAAGATAATAAAAGAAAAAGATATGATTTCCTAGGTGAAAACCTTCCTAAGGCGCCTTTGGATGAACAAGAAATAAAAACAAAGGGCGTATCTGAAAGTGAAAACCTAGAAAAGGCACTTGACGATGAGGGATTTGACCTCGCTACCATTAGTTACCTTCCATAGGACAAATCAAATTTGTTGATAGAAGAAATAGACAACATCAACATGGGCACCGAAGTCCTTCCGAAAAAATGTGCTCATTTCCAAATCCCTCATCGAAATCGAGAAACAAGACTTCATCAACTTCCTTACAGAGGTTTAAATCAATTTTGCATGGTATCTGATATGCTAGGGTTGGATCTTGCCTTGGTGGTTCACAATCATGTCATCCACCCAAATGCAAAACTTGTAAAACAAAAACTCCACAAAATGCACCCACATATTGCTCTCTTAGTCAAGGCAGAACTTCAAAAGTTGTTAGACGCAGAATTTATCAAACCCATAGACTATGCTAAATGGGTCTCCAACATTGTACCTGTCGACAAACTTGCTGGGGGCATCCGCATTTGCACAGATTTCTGAGATCTAAATATAGCTTGTCCTAAAGACAATTTCCCACTCCCAAACATAGATATGATTATGGATCTTACAACAGGACATGAAATGCTATCGCTAATGGATGGGTTTTCTAGATACAACCAAATTAGGATAGTAGATGAGGACCAGCATAAAACCACATTCACAACACCATGGGGTACTTTCTGTTACTGGGTCATGCCTTTTGGCCTTAAAAATGTTGGAGCTACATATCAACGAGCAATGACAACAATTTTTCATAACCTCTTGCACAAAATTATGGAGGACTACGTGGATGATCTGCTAGGAAAATCCAAGACAAGACAAGAGCACATCCCTATTCTAAAACAGATCTTTGAAAGATTGAAAAAATACAACTACGATTAAATCCAAAAAAGTGTGTGTTTGGAGTCACATCAGGAAAACTATTAGGATTCATTGTTTCGCACAAAGGTAAAAGCTATTATGGAAATGTCTCTGCCAAAAAATCTCAGACAACTACGCAATCTCCAGGGAAAACTCTAGTCTGTCAGGTGTTTCATTTCATAGCTAGTCGACAAGTGCCATCCATTTGCACACCTGTTACGTAAAGACACAAAATTCAAATGGGATTGCCTCTGTCAAAAGGCCTTTGAAAAATTAAAAGAATATCTAGCATCACCTCTAGTTTTGATGCCACCTACCCTTGGAAAACCCCTCATTTTGTACATATGTGCTACTACAGTAGCATTGGGGGCATTACTGGCACAAACAGATGATCAAGGGAAGGAACAAACCATTTACTACATTAGTCGGACGTTGGTAGGATATGAACTCAATTACACCCCCATTGAAAGAGAATGTTTTGCATTAGTGTTCAGCACACAGAAACTACGACACTATATGCTAAATAATAACACAAAATTAATTGCTAAAATTGATCCACTTAAATATCTCTTGTCCAAAGTTTCTCTCACTGGCAGAACCGCCAAATGGGTCATGCTCTTAAGCGAGTTTGACATTGAATATGTGGATAGAAAGGCAATCAAGGGACAAGTCATTGTAGATTAGTTGGTTGAAGCTCCACTTCCAGGTGACCATCCTCTTCTCACAGAATTACCAGATGAGTTCATTATGATTGTTACCACATCCTCCACATGAAAATTGTATTTTGATGGCTCCTACACTCAAAATGGATCGGGGGTAGGAATATTATTGGTCACACCTCAAGGAGATGGCATCCTCAAATCATACAATATATCCTTTGCATGTACTAATAACATAGCAGAATATGAGGCCCTCATCACAGGTTTACGCTTGGCTATCCACTGGAAAATAAAGGAATTACAAGTCTATGGTGATTCCTAGCTCGTCATAAAATAAGTCAATGATGAATACCAGACAAAAGATGATAAACTCCTTCCCTACTGTACCATGGTTGAAGATCTTAAGCAACATTTCATGGAAATCAAGTTTGATCAAATCCCATGAACAAACAACAGGGCTGCAGATGCAATGGCCACCATTGGCTCCCTCCTTTAAATGCTAGCACATAGTCATAAGTGAAAGTTATTGGTCGAACAATTGTTTATACTGGCATACGACCTACCAGAGTCTGAAATGGTGTGTGTTCTCATTGATCCTGAGTCCCCTTGGTATTAAGAAACCTTTGCTTTCCTCAAAGACAACACCATTCCCCCACATCTCACCAAAACCCAACAACAAACTTTCATTCGCCGATGTGCCCATTACACCATCCTTCTAGACACCTTGTTCAGAAGGCATTTTGATGGTTTCCTCCTAAGGTGTTTAGATAAACAAGAAGCCGAATGGGCATTACGCGAAGTACATGAGGGCATCTATAGGGCACACTCAAGTGGACACACATTGGCTAAAAGACTTTTGAGAATGAGATACTATTGGCCTAAAATGGAAGAAGATGCATACAACTATGTGAAGAAATGCATCCCTTGCCAGCAGCATGGTGACAAGATTCATGCACCGTCACAGGAATTGCAGCCATTCATTACACCATGGCCCTTCTCGCAGTGGGGGCTCGATCTCATTGGGAAAATCCACCCTTCATCTTCCAACGGACACAAATTCATTATCACCACCACCGAATACTTCACCAAATGGGTAGAGGCTATCCCTCTTACTTTCACCACCGGCAAGCAAATATCCAAATTCATCTTGAACTACCTAATCTGCCGATATGGCATCCCAAAAGTTATCATCACAGATAATGGTAAACAATTTAAAAACCAAGATGTCAAAGAACTCTGCCAAAAATTTAACATCCAACACCGCTTCTCCACTCCATATTATCCCCAAGGCAATGGCCAAGCTGAGGCTTCTAATAAAACCCTAATAAAATTCCTCAAAAAGACAGTCAATGAAGCGGGCCGTGATTGGCACCTCCAAATCCATCCTGCATTGTGGACCTACCGCACCTCTATCCGCACCCCCACAGGTGCCACCCCTTATTCCCTAGTATTTGGTTCCGAAGCTATCCTTCCCCTTGAGATCGAGATCCCCTCTCTAAGGGTATCACTGCAAAACATCCTACTAGAGGAAGAATACAGATTGCCCACTTACAAAAGCTAGAATTGTTAGATGAAAGGCGCCTCAAGGCTTTGAATCATCTCTGGATATATCAAAACCGTCTGCACATGAGTTATCATAAAAAAGTCAGAACTCAAGAATTCCAAGTTGGTGATCTTGTCCTCATGGAGAATCAGAAAAATCTACAAGAAAGAGAAAAGAAAGGCAAGTTCGAGCCTAATTGGCTTGGACCATATGTAATCACAGCAAAATATGGATCAGGAGCTTATCAG
Source organism: Cryptomeria japonica (assembly GCF_030272615.1). Lineage (NCBI taxonomy): Eukaryota > Viridiplantae > Streptophyta > Pinopsida > Cupressales > Cupressaceae > Cryptomeria > Cryptomeria japonica. The sequence continues at coordinate 213,112,937 of NC_081408.1, forward strand.
TTGGCTACTCCTATAGGTGATCCTTTGGATGATCCGATGAATATCATGCACCTCAAAAGGTTTTATGCTTAGTCCTCAGAAATTCTTAAATTGTCAAAAAAATAGAAAAAATGGAAAAAAAAAAAAAAGATCCTGAAAAAATCGTCACTTTGGTGCAAACTTGGCAAACAGGCACCTTATGATACAAAAAAATTAAGAAAAAAAAAAAAAATCAGAAAAAGAAAGAAAAACAATTCGTGGCGCTATGGGAAAGTATCTTGGTGAAAACTTTTGTGCAGGTGCCAAGGTAAATAACCAGATCCACTGTCTATCATGTCGATACTACAAATCATCTGCCATCCAGCCCACCCATGCACAACATTCCTTCTTTTACACCTCCCAATAAAATATGCGTATGATGATGAGTCTTCGCCTGAGTCATGAACAAGAAATGTCCCAGTGAAACTGAGCTTTTATGCCTTTGTATAAGCTTCAAGAAGTCTTGAGAAACAATCCCAAGTACATCCTAGTTCTACTCTTGGCAAGAGGTATCATTTGGTCGCAAGGAAGAGACTTGTTAGATTTTGTTAGATGTTTTCATATAGGCTTGCATCTTTTGCCCTATGACTGCCACTATTTACGACTGCCTGGGTTCTTTCATGTCCAGGTATGTTATGAGAAGTGCATACTAGGGCATATTTCATAGTATGGCATGTTTTGGATCCTTCTTGTATAAACCAGTGACCTGGTACTAGTGTTTATCAACACTTACCTTCTCATGTACAAGAAGTATCAGTGTGTTTGAGGGTTTCCTTCCACGAACCCACAACTTTGTATTAGTGTTTCTTAACACTTTCATTGTTGTGTGCAAGAAATTCTTGTTTTTCTGCAGAGTCGGTCCATGCCCTGAGTTTCTCATGGCATCCTGATTTCTATAATCAGTGGTGCAAGTCACTCAGGGCAACATCAAACTAGGTTCGATCTCCACATTTATTGTGAAATGAAGAGGGAAAAATAGATTTGAAAGGTAAGCTGATCAAAACATAATGAAATAAACATGCAGAATGCTAAAATATCATTAAAAGACCATTTCACCTTGCTATTTTATCTTCTCCTTCGGATTGAGCTTGATGAAGTGAAGGCACCCCTTGATAATGCGTGACTTGATGTGCTCCTTTGACTGCTAGATATGGATGGCTCTCCAATATTGTGCACAAATGATTAGTATGAATGATAAGGATGAGATGATTAAGTTGCTAAGATGATTTCTTGGGCTCAAAAGGGCAACATAAGCTTACTGGATTTCAAGATGTTTTGAATGAAGGGATGGAACCCAATTTTATAGGAAGAGGAGAGGAAAACAGATGGCTAGGATGAATTCGAGATGAAGGGCTAAGATTTACTTGTGAGCTCACACAAGCTCCAAGAGAGGGTGTGGAGACCAAGAAATATTCCTTAAAGGCATTTCGTATCTCCACACTCTACAAGATGCATTGGAGGAATTAAAAATTCTCCAAAAATGGATATTATGGGGATTAGAAGAATATAAAGGAATTAAAAATTCCTTGGGAGAGGGAAATGCCTAGAGGAATGTGAGATTTTGAAAATCTTACATTCATCTAGAAAAAGAGCATTTAAAGCTAGTGGCTGGATGAAAGGACAAAGAGTTGACTTTGTGGCTAATCATGATGATTAGCCATTAATGACTCATTAGGAAGGGATTAGAGGAAATGTTAGGTGGGATTTATATTTGTAGGAGAATTTGACTAGGAGAGAGAATGAGTGGAGGGAATAAAAAATTAGAAGAATAATGTTAAGTGAGTTTAGGGAGTTTCTAGAAGAATTTATTAGGTTAATGATGAATTAAGAAGATGATTTGTAGGAATCATGTAGGTTAACTAATTAATTGAAATTAATTAGCTAAGAGGAAGATTTGTGAGGATTTGATTTTTTAGAAGAATAAAGAAAGGGATTGATTTATTAAATAAATCATATGCTATAGTGACAATATTAATTATATTTAATTAATATTGAGAAGAATTTTAATTAACATAATTAATTAATTAATTATGTGAGGAATTAAAAATAACTAAAATAATTATTTTTAAGTGTCTACATTTTGCCCCTCTTTGAAGTGAGTTGTGATGACACATTGATTCAAAGAATAATCTTGTTTTGATGCTGATATTGGTTTGATAGGATGCCCTAGCTCTTGATTTATAGATTACGGTATGGTGATGCCCCCTCGGGAGATCAATTGAGGTATTTGATCTTTGGAGTTTTGTGAAATTGATATCCCGATAGATTTGATTTGATTCGATTGATAAGATCTAGATTCAATCTGGTTTCAAGAAGAATTTATCCTGTATAAGGCAAAGATGATCAAAGTGTCTGGTTTCAGGAAGGATTCATCCTGTATAAGACATGATTGATCACAACGTCTGGTTTCAGGAAGGATTCATCCTATATAAGACATGATAAGAGCATCTGGTTTCAGGAAGGATTCATCCTGTATAAGACATGATCGATCACAACATCTGGTTTCACGAAGGATTCATCCTGTATAAGACATGATTGATCACAACAAACATCTGGTTTCAGGAAGGATTCATCCTGTATAAGACATGATCAGAGAGTCTGGTTTCAGGAAGGATTCATCCTATATAAGACATGATCGATCACAATGTCTGGTTTCAGGAAGGATTCATCCTGTATAAGACATGATTAGATCACAACGTCAGGTTTCAGGAAGGATTCATCCTGTATAAGACATGAATCAGAATCAGAATTGATTATGTGAGGAAGAAAAAGAAAAATAAAGGAAGAAAAATTAGGGTGGAAGGGATAAATGAGGAAGATATGAAGTAGTCGTGAGGTATTTGGAAAGAAGAATAAGAGATGCGAGACTACGGAGGAAAATGGGGGCATTTAAGAACTCCATGGGATTATTGAGTTTAGGATTTGATGGAATGATGGTGAGATTTTGTGCACAATATTGGAGAGCCATCCACATCTAGGAATCAAAGGAGCACATCAAGTGGAGCATTATCAAGGGGCGCCTTCACTTCATCAAGCTCAATCCGAAGGAGAAGGTAAAATAGCAAGGTGAAATGGTCTTTTAATGATATTTTAGCATTTTTTATGTTTATTTCGTTATGTTTTGATCAGTTTACCTTTCAAATCTGTTTTTCCCTCTTTAGTACCCATACAACAATGATTTCAACCTGAAAGTATTCACAGATGTTGATTGGGCAGGTAATGTGGATGACTGGAAAAGCACAACCGGTGGTGCATTCTTTCTCTGTGGTAGACTGGTCTCATGGATGAGTAAGAAGCAGAGCTGTATCTCTCAGTCTACAGCGGAAGCGAAGTACGTTGTAGCTTTCATGAATTGTACTCAAACAATATGGATGAAGCATGTATTAGATGGCTTCAAAATTCCTATATGTGAACTGGTAAGTATATTCTGTGACAACACAAGTGCTATCAATATCTCAAAGAATCCGGTTTTACATTCTATAACCAAGCAATTTGAGATCAAGTATCATTTCTTGAGGTAAAAGGTTCAGAATAAAGAGATTGCAATGGAACATGTCTCCAGTAAGGAGCAGTTAGTAGACATATTCACCAAGCCTCTCCCAAAGGCTATATTTGTGTATTTAAGAGGTGAATTGGGGGTACTACCCCTTCAAGAGGTGAACTAAAAGAATTTGTTCCACATTAGTCAGGTATTGCATAGTCAAATTTTTTGTTGATTGATGTGTTGAAGGATGCTACTCCTCAGGGGGAGTAGCATAATGGAACACGGATGCTTGTGCCTCCACTTTGGCATTATTGTCAAAGGGGGAGAAGAAGTGAAATAGAGAAGATACCAACCGAAATTGGGGGAGAAGATGTGAAGCAGAGAGATATCTTTGTATATTGCCATCAATGTTAAAGGGGGAGATTGTTCGCATTATGTGAACTAGTATGAGGACATAATGATATTGTATGTTGTCATTGATGTCAATATGTGATATGAAGTGAACCGGCACATGTGAGAAGAGATAATCGACATATGTGTGAACCGGTATATATGCCAAAGTGAAGCATATATTTGTTCATGGTGAACTAGCATGTCAAGGTGAAATGGTATGTTGCTATGAGAACTGGTACATGGAACCCTTATGTGACTACTGGTTGGTAGTGTCAGGGTTTCCAGTTGAAGCACCTCAAGCCTATGTGACTCAATTAGTGATCTTTGTGTGATGAGTTAGCATGGTAACGAAGAACAGATCATGTTTCCATATAAGCCCTGTGCACATGAAGAACCTTGCATGAAGAAGACTATCCCTATCTACCTCAGGAATGTGCAAAGTTTGTAAATGATGATAACATGTGATGGGTTATCAACTGCCATGAAATCGGTGGATAATGGATGATGGAGGAAGTCTTGAGATTGGATCAAGAACTGTTGCATTTAATGCAGTGTGCTCAATGGTTAGGATTGAACAGTTTGAATTGCTTAACCTAACAGGTTTAGGGTTTAGGGTTTATGCTTCCAACCTATTTGTTTCCTATAAGGTTGATGTTGTGTTTCTTTCTAAAGTTGTTGGCAAAAGTTGTGTGTGTGTATCCAAGAGAAAGGATACGTGATTCTTGCCAGACCAAAGGAGAGAAGTGATACCTGTAGAGTGTAAGTGCAGAAGGTGAAGAGGAGCTTAAGCGGATCTGCATTGGTATTGAGTGCTATCATCAGATCATTGTTATACTTGTTGATCTTTAACCACTTCAATAGTTGTGAAATCCCTTAATAGGGTAGCTTTAACCGACTTGTTGTAAATCCTTTAATAGGGTAACTTGAAGCTACTGAGTTAGTGAAGTCCTTTAGCTATTGAGTTCTTAAAATTCTCTAACAAGGTAACCTTTAACAAGGTTTAACCCTTAACCAGGTATTCTAGCCATATCTTAACCGGGTGATCCCTAACAAGATCAGTTCCTAGCAAAACCTATTGTAATGTCTTTAATAGGACAAGGCTCGTAACAGAGCGGACTTCTAAAGAGTTCATAAACAAGCTTGTGGGTATTCATCCCCACCATGGTTTTTCCTAGTTGGGTTTCCATGTGAAAAATATGTGTGTCAAGTGTGATGCTTTTATCTTGTGATGCCTTGATATTGTCTGTCAAGCATGTGATGGTTCTGTGTTTTATGCCTGTCTATAAAACATGTTGAACTAGTTGCTATTATGTTTTGATGATAGATTACCTGTTCATGTATAAGGGTGAAATGGTAGTGTTGTTTTGAGTTGAGTGGAAAGATAAGTGATCAACCGGTTAATGCTTGTCTCAGTCACTCTTAGTTTTACCGGTTTCTCTCAGTTTCAAACCGGTATTTCTGTTTACCAACTATTTGAAGTATCTTTTCTCAAACCGGTTTAAGACTGTGTTTTTGTCTGTACTGATTCACCCCCCCCTCTTAGTACTAGTTTGGTACTACTCATTCATCATTGAGTTATCAATAACAATACAATTTAGTGGAGCAATTATAGAAAACACCCGCACAAATATCAATCTTAGAACTTTTAAAACTTTCACTCGCACATAAAGAAATTCTTGAACTAGCATTAGTAGATACCACAGTATCCAAAGATCTTGATATTGATCAATTCCAAACCATGGTGGGACACCTCACAACCCCTCATTGCTTATCATTCACTAAAGAAGACGACATGTCCTTGCAACACCCTCATAATGCTCCGTTGTATATTGAAGTCATTATTCACAAAATGACAGTTAAACGTGTTCTAATAGATGGTGGAGCTAGCCTAAATATTTTCTCATTGAGTCTTGTTCGCGCCTTAGGATATTCAAAAGATGCAGTTGATTTCTAGAAAAGAATCACCATTAAGGCCTATGATGAAGAAGAACGTTCCTCTAAGGGAATTGTGATACTACCCATTAGAGTGGGACCTCTACAAAAAGACACAGCATGCCAAGTTCTAGACTTGGACCGATCATATAATGTACTCCTAGGGAGACCATGGATACATGACTTGCAAGTTGTCCCATCAACCTATCATCAATGTGTCAAATTTCCCTACGAGGGACAAGAAATCACAATCTTTGTAGATGCAAATCCATTCCAATATTGTAGCAATCTAAAAATGACTCAAGAAGTCATTGTTCCACATAACAGGGAGGTATCATCTTTGAGCACACAATCCAAGGAACAATCATTTGCATCAATTTTATCAAGCATGGAGAAACAAATGAAGCTAAGAGATCTTTCTCCTAAATCTTTTGAAAAACCATCAAGCTCTAAACAACAACCAATTGTGAAATATCTTCTGATATTTGATGGAGCATTTATTAGTGCTATAACTTTATCAGAGGAGACAAAAGACAAAGATGTGCTACAGTGGCTATACAAAGATGAAGAAGTTCAACAAAAGGTCAATAATGTTAGAATACCTACATAAAAATATGGAAAAGGATTTAACATTCTCAGAAGAATGGGATACACTAGAACATGCCCTATAGGAAAAAGAAAAGAAGGTATCTGAGAACCTATTCAGCCTCATACTCAACAGACCAATGACAAAATAGGTTTAGGGTATGGACAAGTCACTCTACTAGAAAAAGCATTAAATCTTATCAAAATAAGAAAGAAGCTGATATAAGTCAAGGAGAATTCATAAAAAAGTTGACAAAACTCAATCTCAGTCCTGAAGAAGTTGAATATGAAAAAAAGGAAAAGTATAGCTAGAAAAGTGGAAGAAATACTATATGACCAAATTTGTAAAATACAAGCTGCAAGTGATATAGATTCTAATGAACGGGAATGGGATTCCTATCACTCTGAAGAATCAATTGAATAAAAATGCTTTGAAGGAGATGTAGAAGTCGATGTAGTTCACACATATGCAGGACAAATGTCAGGAACTAGTTCACTTGAATTAGAATCACATTCGGCTAACTTGGACTTAACCGACGACAATCAGGAACTTCTTACATGAGGTCATTCTAATGAGAGTACCATCCTAGACATTGACATACCTATTGAAAACTTTGATACATCCATCATGACCCTTGAAACCCTCGAAACATTCCAACCTCAAGACCCTTTACCTTTAATCCACCCTGAGCTTATTGATTGGGAAAATGAAGGACATATTGCTATTGATACCTTTCCAAATGACCATGCCACATCTATATATCTTAACGCAATCGAACCTGTAACAACTCTCACTAGGAATTTCAGCAATGCATCTTCCAGTCAAGTAGGTGCCAAATCTCCTAGTTGCAAAAGTGAAAATAAATAAAACAATATCAGGTCTAATGTTGAAAACCATTTACTGGCAACATTAGACAAGGAAAAAGTAAAAACAAAGGATGCATCTAATGGTGAAAACCACCTTGAGGCATCAGAAGATGGGAGATTTGACACTTTAGCTAAGCACTATCAAGAAAGATCATCCATTTTGATCGAACCAACAGAGGCAGTTAACATTGGCACAAGAGAGAAACCAAAGATTCTTCATCCAGCAACATCTTTATCAGAGGTAGAAATGCAACAATATGTGGAATTATTCAAATGATGACAAATCAATTTTGCCTGGTCATATGCAAACAAGCCAGGGTTAGATCCAGAGCTTATTATGCATCACTTGAATGTTAGTCTAGGAGCTAAACCAATCAAAAATAAGTTAAGGAAAATGCATCTGCATATTGCTCTCCTAGTCAAAGCAAAACTAAAAAAATTACTAGATGTAGGATTTATCAGACTAGTAGCTTATCCTCAATGGGTATCCAACATTGTTCCTATTTGAAAACTAGATAAAAGCATCAGAATATGCATAGACTTTAGAGATCTTAATAATGCATGTCCAAAGGATGACTTTCCTTTGCTTAACATTGACGTCATTATAGATTTAACTACTGGACAATCCATGTTTTCTCTAATGCATGGTTTCTCTGGATACAATCAGATCAAAATAGCACCCGAAGATCAAGAAAAGATAGCTTTCACATGCCCATGGGGTACTTTCTGCTGGAACGTCATGTTGTTTGGACTAAAAAATGCAAGTGCTACATATCAAAGAGCTATGACAACTATATTTCATGACATGATGCATACATTCATGGAAGACTACGTGGATGACATATTAGATAAATCCAACAACAGAGAAGAACATATATAGATACTAGAAAATATCTTTGACAGGTTAGAACAATACAAGCTAAGGCTAAATCCTAAGAAATATGCCTTTGGTGTTACTTCAGGGAACCTATTGGGATACATTGTTTCAGCAAGAGGAATCGAAGTAGATCCGGCTAGAGTAAAATCAATCATGGAAATGGCATCTCCCAAGAATATCAGTCAATTAAGATCACTACAAGGAAGACTCCAGTCATCAGAAGATTTGTAGCTCAGTTAGAAGATAAATGTCAACCATTTACACATCTATTGCATAGACATGTTAATTTCAAATGGGACCATCAATGTGAAGAAGCATTCAACAAGATCAAGGCTTATCTCATGCAACCTCTTGTTATAATGTCACCAATTCCAGGAAAACCATTATTACTCTATGTATCAACTACTGAAGCATCATTGGGAGTTTTTCTCACACAACAGGATAAAGAAGGAAAAGAACGAGCCATATATTATATTAGCAGAACAATAGTGGGATATGAGATCAACTATTCATCAATAGAAAAAGCATTCTTAGTAGTAGTTTTTGCTTCTCAAAAACTAATACACTATCTACTATCTCACTCAATCAAGTTGATAGCTAAAATTGATCCTCTTAAATATTTGCTTAGCAAAGCCACATTGACAGGAAGACTAGCAAAATGGATCATGATTCTGAGCGAGTTTGATATCAAATATGTTGATAGAAAAGCTATCAAGGGACAAGTCATTGCAGATCAACTAGCAAAGTCACCACTTCAAGATGACCATCCTTTATAGATTGAATTTCCCGATGCTGACATCCTAACAGTTACAACAAAAACATGGCAACTATACTTTGATGGTTCATATACACAATACGGACCAAGAGCAGGAATTCTATTCATCACACCACAAGGTCATACAATCCCAAAAACATACAAATTAAGCTTTCCATGCACAAACAATATAGCAAAGTATGAAGCATTGGTAATAGGTATCAAAATGGTTGTAGAATGGAATATAACACAACTTCAAGTCTTTGGAGACTCTCAACTTGTCATAAATCAAATCTATGATGACTATCAAACAAAAGATGACAAACTCATGCCTTATAAAAAGATGGTGGATGATTTCAAGAAGTACTTTGTTGAAATCACTTTTGAATAGATTCCAAGAAATGATAATAAAGCAGCAGACGCCATGGCTACACTTTCTTCTCTCCTGTAAACATAAGAAAATCAACAACGTTATGAGTTCCTAGTTGAAGAGTTGTTTCACCACGCCTTTAATTGTCCTGATTCCCAAACCATCTATCAAATTATTGGACATTATTCCTCCCACTATGGAAAAACTTACACATACTTGAAAGATAACATTTTACCTCCTAACTTATCAAAGAATCAAAAGAGAAACTTTATTCACCAATCCTCCCATTATACTCTCGTTGTGGATACCCTGTTTAAACAAGGTCTAGAAGGTACTCTCTTAAGATGTCTTGAACAAGAAGAATCTAAGAAGGCCTTATGTGAAGTCCATAATGACATGTGTGGCACTCATTCAAGTGGTCTTACCTTTTCGAACAAACTCATATGGTTGGGCTATTATTGGCTGACTATGGAATGAGATTCTTTTTAGATAGCTAGAACATGCAAACAATGTTAGATCCATGGGAACTTGATCCATGCACCAGCACAAGAACTTCATGCTTTAGCAACATCTTGGCCTTTCTGTCAATGGGGACTTGATTTGGTAGGAAAAATAAATCCTTCTTCATCTAATGGACACAAATTCATCTTGGTAGCTACTGAATATTTTATAAAATGGATTGAAGTTGTACCTCTCATCAATATCACAGGAAAACAAATTACTGCATTTATCTTGAATTATATCATTTGTCACTATGGAATACCAATGACCATTATCACTAATAATGGGTGACCATTCAAGAATCAAGATGTATAAGAGTTATGTGAGAAGTTTAAAATCTAGCATAGATTCTCAACACCATATTATGCACAGGGAAATGGGTAGGCACAAGCATCTAAGCAAACTATTATGAAAATCCTCAAAAAGACAGTGGATGATACTGGAAAGTATTGTCATATTCAACTAAACCCTACTCTATGGGCTTACCACACTAGTATTCTCACACCAATAGGTTCCACACCTTTCTCTCTTGTATATGGATCAAAAGCCATATTGCCAATCAAAGTAGAGATACCCTCTCTACGTGTATCACTAAAAGGTCTCATCCTAGATGAAGAACAGTGAGTATCTAGACTACAAGAGTTAGAATTGATTCATGAATGAAGACAAAATGCCTTTGATCATTTAAAGGTATATCAACAAAGAATGTGTTGGAGCTATAATCATAAGGTTAAACCATGAGTCTTTCAAGTTGGGGAACTAGTGCTAAAGGAAAATCCACGCAACCAGGCAGATCGAGAATAAAAAGGAAAATTTGAACCAAACTGGTTAGGTCCATTTGTGGTCACATTAGTATTTGGATCAGGAGCATATTAGCTATCAACACAGGACAAAGATCAGCTTGAGGAACCTATCAATAGCATGCACCTAAAGAAATTCTATGTCTAAAAAATCATAAAAATAAAAAATAGTGAAAAATCATAAGAAAAAAAAAAGAGTGAAAAATCAAAAAAAAAAAAAGGTGAAAAAAAAGCAAACTCCAAAAAAATCAAATATCAGAAAAAGTGCAATAAAAATAGATGGTGAAAACCTGGCAAATAGGCGCTATCTATCAGCTAGCTCTTCCATCTATTAGTTCATTCCTTCCGCTTGCATTCATTCATCCTCCATCAGCGTTGATCATCATAAGCTTTTGTACATACACAAGCATCTCAAGTGGCTTCTTGCCATGGTTTGGATAATTGGATATATCATAACAATTTTGTTTCTAGGCTTGGGGCAAAATCCTACACCTAGGTAGGGGCAAATTCTTGATCATTTTGAGCTAAATCAAACAAGTAGAACAAACAGCTAGACAACTCTTATTAAGCAAAAACTGAGACACATCCAACATTGAACACACGATCAAATTATCAACTATCAAGCTATCACAAAATTAATCTAAGCACATTCACACAATTTTTTAGTGGATGATATCTTTTTGGATAACGATTGTAACATGATTGTTTAACTTTTCTATATTGTTTTTTCACTATCATGATTTCTGAGTGACTCTGGGATGTCTTTGACTCGAGGAACAAGGAAGAAACATGATATTTTTCTTGTCTGCTGTCTAAAAATTAATCATTAATATGTGCAAATTTGTCTCAGGACATGATCACCGAAGTATCATTGAAGACATTTTTGATTTTCATATTGAAATGATTAATGTAGACACCCAAAATTGTCTAGTTTAATTAAATAAATATTTTATTTATTTAATTATCTAAGCCTAATTCTTCTATTAATTAAATAAATTTTTATTTATTTAATTAATTCATTTATCCTCTTCTAGCCTTATTTCTCATTTAAATAAATGCATTTATTTATTTAAATTATCCTTTTCCTAAATTAAATAAATATTTTTATTTATTTAATTATCCTACTTCTTCTATTAATTAAATATTTATTTATTTAATTAATTCATTAGCTTTTTCTACACATGACACATGTCATTCATCTCTTAATTCATACACTACCTACCTCTTTCATTATTTTACTATTTCTTCTACCTACCCTCTAATCCTAGCCAACCTCTCTTTTTACACCTCTCAATCTTAACTCTCCATTTCATATTGTGTCTTCTATTTAAGGAGATGCTTCCTTCATTGTCAAACCCTAATGACTCATGCTAATGATCTTTCATGCAACTTGGCTACACTAGGATCCTACTTGCAACCACATTTCGTTCTTTGTTGAGCTCTTGTGCATATAAAAATCTGAGAGCAAATATACCAAGCAAGATCAATGGAGATAGGAAGAATGGAGATCAAAACCCTATTGGACATGTGATTGGTATAATCTTTGTGATTTTGTTTTATTTTGCATTGTCTTAGGTAATCTTCATATGTTATGGTGGATCTTTGTTGATTGTTGGGCTAAGGTTTTGTGGTTGCATTCATTTAGCCTTTCAATATTGTTCTTATTGTTATCCATTTTCACCATACACATTTTGGCACGCCTGATGGGACTCTTGTCCCTTTGCATTTAACCTTCTTGTTGCAGATTTTGCATTTTTGATGTTGCAGATCGGACATTTTTCGACGACATTTTAGGTTTTTTCGCATCTGTGATCGTTCGGATCGCATTTCTACATTTCAGAAGCATCTGTGTAATCTGGAATCGCACCTATGTTTTTGCCAAATTTTATTTTGCAGGTTTCTGAAAGGTGCGTCTGTGTTTCCGAACCGCGTCTGTGCTGTTTCTACCCGCGTCTATGTCCGAGAGAGGCGTCTGTGTCATACAGACACATCTGTGTCTGGTATAACAGCGTCTGTGTTTTACTGTTTCAAAATTTTAAATTTCTTTTGGTTCAATTTTTGGATTTCGTACTTAGGGTTTCAGATCTGGTTTATTTTTGGACTAACCCTTGCAGATCTAGCTAACCAAGTTTGTGCAGCTTGTTTTGGAAGCAAAAACATTTTTGTTGAAGGCCCCTTTTTCACAAAGTCTTTTGGGTTTTCTAAAATTTACCTAACTTGTGTGCTTGCAGGAAGGGGTGATCATTTGAAGCAACCCAAACTACTAACAAATTTTGTTGTAGGTCCTTAGCTAGGGTTTTGAAATTTTGTTGTGTGCCTTGTTTTCATAGATTAGCAAACACTTCCATTGGTGCACTAAAATTGAATCATTGTCTTTTGTGTCTTGAACAATAGGCTCTTTTTGTTTAATCTTTAGAGGGCCTGTCTTCCCGTGTGGTCATTAGGACTACTAGTGAGAAGAGAATGACCCAAGTGGTAGAAAAAGAAAAGCCATCTTCTTCCAAGCCACTATAAACAAATGTATTCATGGTGAAAACTATGAATAATGTGTGCTGATTAGTTCATACCGACACTATGTGTCCCCATAAACCCGTTTGATCAAATTTATTTGATCATTTGTAGGGCGTAACCCCTACCGGCTGGGAGCCTTCTGTATTTATAGAGCTGAAAGTGCCACATGTATGGCCACACGAGCGGATGCCCTTACTAGCACCTTTTTGTTTTAGAAGCCCAAATCCTTCTAGTTGTTGAGGCAGGAGGTCGGACCTCTGGTAGCGGCCCACACACATACGGTTCTTAGTAGAGATACAAAGTTTGCTATGGGGAGTTTTCATGGGGACTGATGCTTGGCTGACCCGAGAAGTGAGTGCTGAGGGTGGAGCCAGTGAGGTCAAGCATCTAAGTATCCGCTCTGAATAGCGTAGCCTCGGGGGTAAAACCCTATGTGGGATCAACAATTATTGTCTTGGCCAACCATAAGAATTGTGCTTGTCTTATGTTAAACACTCAAACATTCAAGACCAAACAACAAAACATTGTGTCTTTTGTGTCTTCAAGTGTATGCAAAACATTTTACATCAAACAACACACTTTTGGAGTCTAAACACTTGCAAACATTGAGTCCTCATCAACATTGTGTCCTCTTGTCACGAAAAACAATCAAACAGTCGGATTTGGTCACAACAAAACAACTTCATAGATTGGAAAAATTGCACGAAGTTTACAGAAATGCGTCTGTGTCTATTTTAACCGCATCTGGGTAATCTAAGCGCTTCTGTGAAGGGCAGAATAGTGTCTGTGTTTTTATTAGCGTTCGTGTCTAATAGAGAAGCATCTGTGTCTGGGAATCGCATCTATGAAGTATACAGAAGTGTCTATGTCCAGAATTGAAAAATTTTTACAGTCCAGCAAACAAAGGAAATCAGTTTCGGAATACTTGACCTTCCTAGGTTGTCTCTTCAGGTTTCATCTAGCATTCAACCTATTCTAAGGTCTCATACAGTCCATCATTGCTTTACATCTCATTTTACATTCATACTTGTCTAAACTTGGGTCACAAGGTCACTTACTTGTCCTCATCATACTTTTTCAACACACTACATACAACTACACTTTGCTAAGTGGTCCCTCATCAAGGTTTCTTACCTTTGGGTCTCATTTGGTCTTACTTAGAGTCAAGGTCAGCTTACCTCATCAAGAGAAACAATCATCTCTTTGGAAGTCACACCTGCTCTACTACTTACATACTTGGTCTTACACTTTGGACATTGCAAGTACACCTCAAGATTCATTTGCACTCCATACAACTCTTGGTCTTCCATACTCTTTTCATTTTTCATCTAGTCTCTCACATCTTGGTCAAACACCTAGTTCATGGTTGAAACCCGCCTTCAAAAATCTAGGAGAATAGCTAAAGAAGCTCAAGAATCCGCAAACATGAGTGCTTATGAGTATGACAATGATTTATTCTTCAATCCTGAGCACACTACATTACCTGACATGGAGGTTTATAGAAACAATCCAAATGTCGAAAACACAGACACTACAAACAACAATGCTACACACAATGACAATGTGGACAACTTTTCAATACAATCAGTAGACATAGAAGAATCCATAATGAATCCTCATTTCAATAGATTGGTTGAAGAGATAATGAGAAGAGATAGACAATACTTCGTACACATGATGGCACAAAGTGGAGCTAAAATATCTCATGACTTTGACATGTCTCAACTTATGGAAAGATGACCCTCGCAACAAACTCAATCCAACATGGATCAAAGGAGACCAAATAGTGGAGGAAATAGAGGACCAAATATGATGCCTGAGTCACCATCAGTTTTACTTCAAAAACCAGAAATCCCACATACACAAGCTCAAACATATGATACTTACCTTCGAAGACCATTATGGAAGCCTTATGCAGACAGATATGCTCAATCACATGCTCAAGCTATGGATCAATCAAAACAAGTGGATACTCACAGGCATGGTCAAAATTTGGACATAAGGAAACCTCATGTCAAATTTGGGGGCAACACAATGGAAAATGAAATTCCTATATAATATGGTATATATGCACAAAATAGATATGGGGGTCCTCAACATGAAGTTATGCCAAGTGCTCCCTATATGCCGCATCAATATAGACCTCCATATGGACATGTCTATGATCAATATCATCCATACATGCAACAAGCTCCTCCTCAAATGGGTGTTTCAAACATGGGATATGCTACAAGAAATCGATCTCCTCCCAAGAACAATTTGGAGCAACAAATTAGAGATTTACAAAAGAAAATGGAGGACATGAGTACGACAAAACCAACATACACTATGAGAGACATATGTCCTTATCCCTTTGATAAGAGCATTCCAATGCCTCCATTTCCTGCACACTTTGTGACGCCAAAATTTGACAAGTATAGAGGAAAAGGAGACCCCAAGGCACACATAAGACAATTCTTCACAGCTTGCATTGAGGTAGCGGTAGAAGAAACATACTTGATGAGGTTGTTCCCACAGAGCTTAGGCGATCAAGCTATGGAATGGTTTTCTCAATTACCTCCTGGTATTAAGTCATGGGGTGACTTAGCAGAAGCATTTATTCAGCATTTCTCCTACAATATAGAAATAGATGTCTCAGTTACTACCTTGTGCAATACTAAACAAAAGGAAGGAGAATCTTTCACAACATTTTTACAAAGATGGAGAAATCTAGCTAGCAGATGCTCTTGCGAAATCCCACAGAAACAAATGGTAGAAATGTTCACTCAAAACATTAATAAGGACATTGGATATGATCTCAGGAAAGCTTGTTTGTCTACCTTCAAGGATGTTATTGAAAAGGGCTTAGCAACAGAAAAGGTCTTAATTGAACAAGGAGTCATTAAGATATTCAAAGAAACAAAGAGGACTTTAAAGGAAAAGACAAGCCAAGATTTTGGAATAAGAACAAGAACACAGTTAATGATGGTGTTGTTGATGCCAATATGGTGAGACCCAAATTCATCTTTTCTGGATCGAGTTCTACAAACAATCAAGTGAATACTCAAACAACTTCTAGACCACGAAGGAAGTACACTCCATTGGGAGAACCACTTGAATCAGTCTTCAAAAAGCTTGTGGCAAACAAAGTGATCACAGTTCCAGATTTTCCTCCATATGAACCAAAGGTCAAACCAAATTGGTGGAATGATGATGAGTATTGTGAATTTCATAAGAGCAAGGGTCATGAGACAGGAAATTGCCATCGACTAAAGAACATTGTGTAAGATCTCATTGATAGAGGTGACATTGAGATTGAGGGACATTCATCTAATCAAGAACATGAGATGTTTAAGGAACCGTTCCCAAAGCATGACAAAGGAAAAGGCAAAGTCACAGATGATCAAGCCAACTATACTAGAGCACCTTATAATTATGATTCTACTATCAATCACATCTCAATGGACAATCATATCTCTACTATTACCATCAAGAACAAAAATCCTGAGAATCCTCCTCAGCGACCTAAGATTGTCCTAAGAGGTGTTGGATCTTCTTCCGAACCTACCTTTGAATGTCATGTTACAACCCATTGAGGTAAGATTACATTGCCAGGTGCCGCCACTAAAAATACCGCTTCCTCATCAACCAAGCCTGAGTATGACCTTGTAGAACAGTTAGGGAAGACACCTGCACTCATCTCCATTTTTGAGCTCTTACACATATCCCCTGCTCATAAAGCTATCCTTGACAAAATCTTGAGAGACACTATCATCCCTACTGATTTGAACGTGGACCAATTTCAAGCCATGTGGGATACCTTTCCATTCCACATTCCCTCACATTCACAGAAGCCGATGATGCCTCCATAAGTCAGCCTCATAATGCACCTTTACATGTTGAAGCATTCATACACAAACATCAAATAAAGCGAGTCTTGATAGATGGAGGAGCAGGTCTAAACATTTGTACATTGAGCACAATTAAACAATTGGGATATTCTGATAAAGCTGTGAATTCAACAAATCAAATCACCATCAAGGCGTATGATGATGAAGAGCATTCATCCAAGGGAACAGTCACATTACCTTTAAGAATTGGGCCAGTCACAAAGGATGTGGTCTATCAAGTCCTAGATCTGGATCTCACATACAACATATTGCTAGGACGTCCTTGGATTCATGAAATGAGGGCAGTCCCATCAACATATCATCAATGCATTAAGTTTCCTCATAATGGAGTCGCGGTAACAGTTAACGGTGATCCTAATCCGTTCATATATTGCAATAACCTGAGATCACATACTGAGACCATCATTCCCAGTAATCGTGAGGCTACTCCTTCTTCGGCATACATTGACCTTGAATCATTGAAACCTTCGACATCAAAACAAGGTGAACTTAGAGGCAAATTTCAGGACAAAAGCATGGGAGAATACACTTTAAATCAGACCATGTATTTATGACAAGTCATGAGTTCTCCAAAAGAATATGGAAGGCCACATCCTAACAAGTAAATCTCCATCATGATACTCAAATGGGATCCTACTACCTTTCAAAGATGGGGCGAACTAGAAGAGGAAAATTTATATAAAATGCTCTATAAAGACATTGAAGAGGACACACAAAATTAGATCAATATACCCTGTGAGAACTACGGCAAAAGGCTTCAAGATTCTACAAAGATTCGGGTATGATGGAAAAAGCCCTCTTGGGTTACGCAAAGAAGGCGTCATGGAGCCCTTACAACCTGAATTGACTGAAAGAAGGGAACACTCAAAGGGACTTGGTTTTCTGACTTCCAAGACCCATACTAAAAGGACAAAAGCGGCATCACAAATCAAAGTTGCCGAAGTTCAACAAGAGGATTACTATTCCACAGATTCCAATGAATGGGAGTGGGGTTCAGACAAATCCTCTAGTGACTATGAGCTCACCGAGACATTCAGAGAGCCAGATGAACCCACAGAAGAGGAGGAATTTTACAAAAAGTTCAGAGTTGGTCAAGAAACAACCCACAGGGATCCCGCATAGTCTTCGTTTCAGGGTTCTAGGTCGAAATCACATAGGATGAGGACACCTATCCCGGAAGGCGCTACTAGTGACGACAATTTGGATTCGCTTGCAATCAAAACTAATGAGGAGAGTGCCATCGATGACCTCGACGATTGCCTCGATATACCTAAATATAACCACATCTTCACTCTTCACCCTGCAAATTTCAAAAACATTAAAGACCTTCCCCTTGTTCACCCCCAACTCATTGACTGGGATTATGAAGGACCAGCACAATTTGATACATTTCAAAATGACGAAGCTATTATTGACTATCTTGGCATACAAGATGATCTTCCCCCTGGGGACCATGAAGCAGGATACACCATAGAACTCAACAACATGGCATACTTTGGTGAGGGTGTTGGACCTTCCAGTTGCAAAAATGTGAAAATAAGAATAAAACAAGAGTCTTATGGTGAAAACCACACTGTGGTGCTATCTGATTCTAAAAAAGTAAAAAGAAAGGACGTATCTGAGGGCGAAAACCTCTCTGAGGCACCCGAAGATGGAAGGCTCGACATTCTCCCAGCATCATATGAGGAAAAGTCATCCATGTTGGTAGAGGAGACTATCAAGACAAATATTGGTACAGAAGAAGTTCCACACAACATATTCCTGGCTCAATCCTTGACAGAGTCCGAAAGGGGAAAATTCATAAGCTTCTTCAAAGAACGACAAATCAACTTTGCATGGTCATATGCTGATATGCCTGGACTAGATCCGGATTTGGTAATGCATCATTTGACAGTCAAATCGGGGGCAAAGCCAGTGAAACAGAAATTAAGAAAAATGCATCCGCAAGTGGCATTACTAGTCAAAGCAGAGCTAGAGAAATTATTGGATGTCGGATTCATACGCCCAATTGATTATCCTGAATGGATCTCCAATTTAGTACCTGTCAGTAAACTAGATCGCAGCATCAGAATATGTATAGATTTCAGAGACATCAACAAAGCTTGTCCAAAAGATGACTTCCCATTACCAAATATCGACTTGATCGTTGATCTCACAGCAGGTCATGAAATGTTATCTTTAATGGATGGGTTTTTTGGTTATAATCAAATCAGGATTGCACCCGAAGATCAACACAAAACATCATTCACTTGTCCATGGGGAACTTTCTGTTGGAATGTCATGCCCTTTGGGCTGAAAAATGCAGGTGCTACATATCAAAGAGCAATGACCACTATCTTTCATGATCTCATGCACATAACCATGGAAGATTATGTTGATGATCTCTTGGGAAAATCAATAGACAGAGATACACACTTGGACATACTTTCAGTCATCTTTGATCGGTTGGAAAAATACAAAGTAAGATTAAACCCCAAGAAATGTGTCTTTGGAGTAACCTCCGGGAAGCTTCTAGGATTCATTGTGTCTAAAAGAGGAATCGAAGCTGATCCAGCAAAAGTCAAGGCTATCTTGGACATGCCACCACCCAGAAATATCAGTCAACTTCGATCCTTACAAGGGAGACTCTAGTCTATATGAAGATTCATAGCACAACTTGCAGATAAGTGTAATCCTTTCCAACACCTGCTACATAAAAATATCAAGTTCAAATGGGATGAGAACTATCAACAAGCTTTTCAGATGCTCAAAGACTATCTTTTGAATCTGCCAGTTTTGATGCTACCAATTCCAGATCAGCCTTTGTTACTATACATATCAGCTACTCCAACAACACTGGGGGCACTCCTAGCACAACAAATTGCTGACGGCAAGGAAAAAGCAGTATACTATATCAGTCGCACATTGGTGGGATATGAGCTAAACTACACACCAATCGAGCGTGCATGTCTCGCTGTGGTCTTTGCTTCACAGAAATTACGCCATTATATGCTCACTCATAAGACTAAGTTGATTGCAAGAATTGATCCATTAAAATATCTTCTCAACAAAGCTACACTTACTGGGCGACTAGCCAAGTGGGTAATGATCCTAAGTGAATTCGACATCGAATATGTAGACAGAAAAGCAATAAAAGGACAAGCAATCACGGATCAATTAGCAGATGCCCCCATGATAGATGATGCTCCTCTAAATTCAGAATTTCCAGATGAGTCCATTTTAACAATATCACATGCAAAGCCATGGCAATTATACTTTGACGGCTCATATACACAGCACGGGGCAGGAGCTGGTATTCTCTTTATAACTTCTCAAGGCAATTCTATACCAAAATCATACCGCTTATCATTTCCTTGCACCAACAATATAGCAGAATATGAGGCATTAACAACTGGATTATGAATTGCAGTTCAGTGGAAGATCCAGGAACTTCGTGTTTATGGGGATTCTCAACTTGTTATTTGTCAAGCAACTGATGATTACCAAACAAAAGATGAAAAATTAATGCCTTACAAGCAACTGGTAGATGATTTGAAACAACACTTCACAAAGATAGATTTTGAGCAGATACTAAGAAAGCAGAATCGTGTTGCAGATGCCATGGCTACAATTGCTTCACTAATTGATCTACCGCAAAATGAGACCTACTACGAGTTCCTGGTAAACAACCTGTTGATTCCTTCATATGAGATCACTCCTACTGAAATGATATGCGTTGTTGGTCCCAAATCCCAGTTATATGGTTCCATATTCACATATCTTCGCGACAATATCTTACCTCCTGATCTAACAAATAACCAATGCCGCACTTTCATTCGCCAGTCCTCTTGATACGTCATTCTAGCTGATATCCTATACCGACGAGGTCTAGATGGCACTCTTCTTAGATGTTTAGAAAGCGATGAAGCTCAAATTGCGTTACGTGAAGTGCATGAAGGGATATGTGGTCTGCATACTAGTGGTCCTACCTTGGCCAAGAAACTCATCAGGACTGGATACTACTGGCCCACTATGGAAACTGACTCATATCAGTTTTTCAAGAAATGTAAGCAATGTCAAATTCATGGAGACCTCATACATGCACCAACACAAGAACTACAACCACTTGCATCTCCTTGGCCCTTTTGTCAGTGGGGACTCGATCTCATAGGCAAGATTCACCCTCCTTCTTCCAATGGTCATAAATTCATTATCACAGCCACAAAGTATTTCACAAAATGGATTGAAGCCGTGCCTCTCACACAAGTTACTGGGAAACAAATTGCTACCTTCATCCTGAACTATATCATTTTGCCGATACGGTATTCCCAATTCCATTATCACTGATAACGAGCGTCTCTTCAAAAATCAGGATGTTCGTGAACTCTGTGACCGCTTCCATATCTCCCATCATTTCTCCACACCATATTACCCCCAAGGTAATGGCCAAGCTGAGGCATCTAATAAAACAATTCTTAAAATCCTCAAAAAGACAGTCGACGACGCTGGACGTAGCTAGCATATCCAACTCAATCCTGCACTTTGGGCCTATCGTACAAGTGTTCGCACACCTACAGGAGCTACACCCTACTCATTTGTCTACGGCGTTGAAGCCATCTTGCCTATTGAGGTCAAGTTACCTTCTTTACGGGTCTCTTTGAGAAACATAATCAACGATGAAGATTACAGGGTCTCTTACTTATAAGAACTAGAACTGCTGGATGAACGAAGACACACTGCTTTTAATCATCTCAAGGCTTACCAACAGCAAATGAGTCGCAGCTACAATCACAAAGTCAAGCCTCGCACATTTGAGGTAGGTGACTTAGTCCTCAGAGAAAACCCCAAGAATCAGCAAGACAGAGATAAGAAGGGCAAGTTCGAACCAAACTGGCTTGGTCCTTACATCATCACAGCGGTATATGGATCTGGGGCATATCAGCTCTCAACTACAGAAGGTGAACCCTTGGAGGATCCTATCAATAGCATGCACCTTTGCAGGTTCTACACATAATTCTCTGGAATATCCTAATTCAAAAATACAAAAAAAATTATAAAACAAAAAAATCGTTACTTGGTGAAAACCTGGCAAACAGGCGCCTTGTGACACAAAAAAATTGAAAAATTGAAAAAAGTAAAGAGAAATAATTTCGTCCAACGGTGAAAACCACTTCGGTGGTGCCCTGGGCAAGTACCATGGTGAAAACTGGGTCACCAGCGCCATGCGTAGAGACTTTGCTCCTCTCTCCTTCAGGATTCACTTTCATCCTCTCACTTTGCACACACTCACAACCTATTCACTCACAATAAACTTACCTATGCCCATCATGGCTTGTTATTGATCTACCTAAGATTGGTTAGCCATTCATAATAAACCCCCCTTTTTCACTCCCTTTCCATCCATAATAAATCAAATTCTATCTATGACTACGGCCAATCTTACGTCTAGTGATGGGTGTGGAACTAAGAACATCACATGTTTCGAGGAGTACAATTTCTTCCAGCTTCCTTCAAGTCTATTCGCGCACAATCTACAATAAAGCAACATTTGCATTGAAGATCCATAATAAAGTTTCATCTTCTCCGCAATAAAGTATCAGCTTCATGGATTCAGTCAGTTTTAGATGAGACACAACAGCAACAATGGGCTTCAACAAATCAAATCTTTCAATAGACTCAGACAACATTATGGTTCAGTGTTAATCTATCCCTTTTGTGAAAGTGAACATTGTGACCACAATCAAACATGACTTATACAAGTGACAAGAGACACTAAACTTGAGGACTATAGTGGATGTTGGTGTTGAGTCTTGGTTTTCTTTTGATTTCATCTTTTTGGTGACATGTCTTTTAGCTTTTCTAGGATGTCTCTGACTAGAGATTCTATCTCCAGGATGTCTTTGACTAGAAAGGCGAGGATGGGGTATCGTCACCTATTTTGTTTGCTATCTGTGGATTGTCTCTTAGTAATGCTATGACTTGTCCAAGGATATGAGGACATTGTGAGTCTAGTATGAACTGGGGCATTCCTTGTTTGTGACTGTCTTATCTCCATGCAAACAGGTACAATGACTTTTTGGGTCGAACAAATGCCTCGATTGTCATAACCTACTTGCCATAATAAAGCTCAATGATGATAACACACAAGAAGCTCTTTCACGTTCATATCTTCTGTCTTCCATCCCCCTTTCTTGATTGACTTCCATTGTCCTTCTTGAGTCCGCGTAGCCCACTATCACATGACTGAGTATAATGACACACCAAAAATATTTGCATTTCATATAGTTTACACCTGCATTACCACATATAAGTATTTCACATACATACATATAGATATCACAATTGCATCACATCCTGCACACAACACTTGTTAGCACAATTTATATTTGCATTATCATATTCATTTGCATTACATACATTCACATTTGCATCATGCATCACCGATAAAACATAAAAGAACAAAAATATTGCATTGCATCCATATCATAAGCGTCCATATCATAAAACATACATTATAAGAAGCATCTCATTACATAAGTACACATGCATATAGTTGCCGCAAAAATGAATCATCTCTCATATATAATCAAAATGTGTCATGATACAATGATGTCAAAAATCATATGGCTACAAAATCACCCGCAGGTGTCTACAATACAAAAATGGTACAAATACTAATACAAGGGGAGCCCTCTATGGCTATGATGAACTCCCTCCCTCAGAGCCGCCTGGCCTCGACGGAGTCTGAGCTCTAGAAGGACCCGCTCTAGGATCACCTTGCCTGTTTGGTGGTGGTGGAGGACTCATGACCCCACCACTAGATGCCTACCTCCTCCGACTCCCTCCCGTAGTCGTCGCTGTCCACGACGGTCTATGGAAGCTCCTCACCCACTGATCTGCTAGCACTACACCATAGTAGAGGTCCCTCTAGTAGCCAATCTCCTCTCCAGCTCGCAAGACATATGCGTAGCCTACTCCTGCATCCTCCGCCACCTCCCTCCCTACCCTCAGCGCTGTCTCAGCCTGAGTATAGCACTGGATAGCCTGGTCTCTCTCTCGCTCAGTATCCCTGAGCCTGGTCCTGAGTCGGTCCCTCTCCCTCTTGAGATCTTGGATCTCATTTGCCTGACCCTGGCAGATCTCCCTCAGCTCTAGCAGCTCATCCTCCTCTGGATCTCCACCCTCTGCCTCTGCCTATGGCTCTCCCTCTGTAGGTGCCTGCCCCTATACCTACCCCTATGCATGTCTCTGTACTTGTGCTGGTGCCTGAATGGGTACCTGTCTTTGTGCATGCCTAGGTACCTACACCTATCTCTGACCCTACACCTGTGCCTGTATTGGCACCTGTCCCTATACCTGTCCCTGTCTCGGTCCCTGTGCTGCTGGTACCTGCAGGGGCAATCCACCGCGACCCCTCACCACCTAGGCCGGTCCCTCTTGTCCACCCTCCCTCCAAGGTGCCACCCTCCGCCTCCGTCGGCCTTGGCCTCCATCACCCCCACCATCATCATCATCATCTCCTCCTACCTCTCCCTCCAGCAACTCTCCTGGATCTGTCAGTCGAGGGAACAGATGCTCTGCCTAGTATGCCGAGTACTCTACATCCATACCTGCATCCTCAATCTCTGGCCACATATCCCAAGGTAGGGGCACCATCTCTGCCAGCTGGGTAACTGCCTAAACATATGACAATAGCGGTCCAAACTGCGCCTGGTCCCTGACTGTACGGGCATACATACCCGAGCCTCGTGGCATCCTCTGAATCCTGCCATACTGTTTGCATACCCTATCCACCAACTATCTCTCCAGTATGTAGGGCATCCGCCCAATCAAATATCTGCTCCTGAAGGTATAAGGCAGCTCCACTGCGTCATCCTCCCACTCCTCACACCCCAGATACGGCCTCCAGATGACTACATCAATGTCATCTATCACACGCCTCCAGTGCTCTAACCTGCCAATCCGAGGCTGTGAAGTAATCATATCATAAAGATGTACAAAACTCCACCCATGACCTCTGCCCCTGAAGTGTATCGGCCATGTGATAGGCAGATGCTCGTATGCCCACACCTGTAGTAGTGTCACTCCACAGCCCAATCCCACTGATCCATGGTAGATGAACTGGTGCAGCTCATAATACAGGTGTGCCAAGACACATGGACCCCATGCATATCCGGTGTGCTCAGTCACCAATATCTCCAGTGCTCCTCCCCAGCCCACAGCCAACCCCCGTGTCGCCCTGTCTGGACACAACAACCCACTAATGGCTCCTCCGATCACAGCTGGCAAAGCTAACCCTGTCGCAGTCATGGTATCCCATGCCACATGCCCTGCTCTCATCTCTAGCCCGGGATCCTGGAACACCCATCTCAGCGCCTCTCTGTCTCCATCTCAATCGTATGGGATCAGCTCTCCATCGATCGGTATGTGCAATATATTGTAGACATCCTCGAGGGTCACTGTCATCTCCCCCATCGGCAAATGAAAAGTGCAAGTCTCGGAGTGCCATCTCTCTGCCAGCGCAGTCAACAGTCCCATGTTCGCCCAAAACTTAGGCACATATAATACATGTCTAAGGCCCATCTCCTCGATAGCAGCTCTATCCTCAAATGATAACTCTGGTCGCAACCTCTGTGTGGACGGGAATCTCTCTCGTGACTCTAGCATAGGCAAATACTCCTGCAGTTAAACAATCGAATCATGTCAGTCATTGTGGCATTCACTGTTCATCACAAAATGCTACTTGCTATCTAAATGCATATGGTTATCTACCCTAGTGACACTCACTATTCATCACAAAGTGTTGCTATCTATCCTAGTAGTGCTCTCTGTTCATCACAAAGTACTACGTGTGTGACATTCCCTGTTCATCACAAAGTGTTACTCACATTTTGCACTCCCTGTTCATCACAAAGTGCAGTTCATACTTTGGGTACTCCCTGTTCATCACAAAGTACTCTATCCTAGTACTCCCTGTTCATCACAAAGTGCCTTGATCTATCCTAGTCTTCCTAGAGGACCTGCTTGAGTGTATCCTCTCAGCAGCTTATCCAATCAACAGCGTATGATCATCACAGAACTGTCGATTTGACCTAGAAGACCAAAACCTTGCATTTTCACACATAAACGCGTTTTAAACTCACAAACACGCCTCTTGACTGCACAAGCACGCTTACACAATGCAGACATGCCTATTTGACATAAACATGCCTATATTATGCACAAACGCGACTTTGGAACATAAACGCGCCTAAACAATGTAGACGCGGCCGCATTCGACACAAACGCGGTTCTAGACGCATACGTGCCTGGCACCGACGCAGACGTAGTTACACGTTTTTGCACTTTTTTGTGCCCTATTCCTAAGCACATTTATTGCTAAAATACCATGCATTAATGACAAAATTGAAAAGTGTCAAAGTACGAGGAGGTTTGGTGGTACTTGCCGGCTCTCCTGCCTCTGCTGGCCTCTGAAATCAGCGAACGCGGTCGAATCTGTGTACGAAAGCCAACGCTGCTGACTGCTGCTGCTCTTTTCTTGCTCTACACTATGATCTCATGAGGGTGTAGATGACAATAAGGATGTATTTTTCCTGTGGTCTATCTTATAGCCTACCCTAGCCCTTGCCTTCATTTCCCGAGTCAGTATTTTTCATCCTGTGACTTTGTCACTTTATTTGGTCAGTCCATTCTAGCCTTTCTTTCTTATCGAGAGATTGTCTGCAATCTTTTCAAACATTTTCATCCAATCTCTTGAGGGGGCATATTATTCTCATTCTGGGGCAACTTTGTATCAGTTCATCTTATCTTCTTTGAAACAACGCGACAAGCCGCATTGTCTCAAAGAGGGGCAAAATGTAGACACCCAAAATTGTCCAGTTTAATTAAATAAATATTTTATTTATTTAATTATCTAAGCCTAATTCTTCTATTAATTAAATAAATTTTTATTTATTTAATTAATTCATTTATCCTCTTCTAGCCTTATTTCTCATTTAAATAAATGCATTTATTTATTTAAATTATCCTTTTCCTAAATTAAATAAATATTTTTATTTATTTAATTATCTTACTTCTTCTATTAATTAAATAAATCTTTATTTATTTAATTAATTCATTAGCTTTTTCTACACATGACACATGTCATTCATCTCTTAATTCATACACTACCTACCTCTTTCATTATTTTACTATTTCTTCTACCTACCCTCTAATCCTAGCCGACCTCTCTTTTTACACCTCTCAATCTTAACTCTCCATTTTATATTGTGTCTTCTATTTAAGGAGATGCTTCCTTCATTGTCAAACCCTAATGACTCATGCTAATGATCTTTCATGCAACTTGGCTACACTACGATCCTACTTGCAACCACATTTCGTTCTTTGTTGAGCTCTTGTGCATATAAAAATCTGAGAGCAAATATATCAAGCAAGATCAATGGAGATAGGAAGAATGGAGATCAAAACCTTATTGGACATGTGATTGGTATAATCTTTGTGATTTTGTTTTATTTTGCATTGTCTTAGGTAATCTTCATATGTTATGGTGGATCTTTGTTGATTGTTGGGCTAGGGTTTTGTGGTTGGATTCATTTAGCCTTTCAATATTGTTCTTATTGTTATCCATTTACACCATACATAATTAATACTACCTATTTTACACAAGCAACACTCAGGTCATCTCGGTTCAATTATACCTCGATGCTTGTGCTAACTTGTTATATCAAAATCCAGGAAATAAGTGCTCAGGTCATCATGGTTCAATTATACCATCGATGTTTGGACTCACTTCCCACATTTCAAAAGCTCAATGATGACAAAACACAAAATAATCCAGTGACTAGTCAGGTCATAGTTTGCATTGCATTTCATTGCATTTTAGCTTGCATTTCATTCTAGCATGGGATCCCGCATGTTCCTTTTCTCCAAGGTTAAATATATCTCAAGAATCATCAAAGGATCATCACAAGTGTATATACAATCAGAATGATGACTCAACTCTCTCATAATATTATTGACCCAGTCAAATCTTATGTTATCTCTCTCAGCAGAATCAACATCAGCATATCCGAAAATTTCTGCAACTTGATATCAACAATCTGTTAGTTCTTTATCTAACCAACCTTATCAAATCAAATGAATCAATCAAACCTAATCAATCTATCTTTGTCTTATACAGGATGAATCATTCCTAAAACCAGACTGAATCTAATCAATCAAGATTTTTTAATCTTACCGATCTAATCAATCAAGCTAATCGAAGAACTCACATTTTCATAAAATATCATTGCAGAAATCAAATCAAATCTATTAGGATATCAATTTCACAAAAACTCCAAAGATCAATTATCTCAATTGATCTCTCGAGGGGGCATCATCATACTAGAATTTAGCAATCAAGAGCTGGGGCATCCTATGAAACCAACATCAGCATCAAAATGAGATTATTCTTTGAATCAATGCGTCATCACACCTCACTTCAAAGAGGGGCAAAATATGTACACTTAAAAATGGTCTGAAGATAATTAATTAAATAAGCAATTATTTAATTAATCCCCCTCTTCAATTTAATTGAATTTACTAAACAATTTGATTAAATTTCCTCTTTCATCTACTTATTAATAAATCTAAGGATTTATTTAATAGGTTCATAATCCCCTTTAATTAATTAATTCCCCTCACCAAATTCATTTGTTCTAAATTCTCTAATTAATTAAAATAAATCAAATTCATGAGTTGTTGAGATTAATTAGCCTTTTCATATTATTTGAATTTGTAAATTCAAATTCTCCTAACTTCTACCACTCCTAAACCTAACCCATTCTACCTACCACCACGTCCCCTTTCATCCAACATCTTCTAGAAGATTTGTGACACTTGTCATTAAGTGTTCCCTTTCATCTAACTCCTTCTAGAAGCCTCTTGACACTTGTCACCATAGAGATGACAGATGTTCCCTTTAATCCAACCCCTTTGCCAACTTCCTCTACTTTCACCATTGATATCTTTAGATCAATCTTGACCATTGATTCTTGCCACCTCACCCATAACCTTGGGAAATCCTATAAATAGACCTCATTTTAGATCACAAAGGGTCCCAATTTCATATCATGTTTGCATATCGATTGCCCCAATTTGATCTCATCTTATGGGTTGTTGCTATAGTCATCTAGCTTCTAGCTTATCATTCTTATCAATGTTATCATACTCAATCTTATCTTAATTTTCTTATCATGTAGCTTAATCATGCTATTCTTGCTAGATCATGCATCTTCATCATTCAAATCCTCCATCTAAGTGTAGTCAAGTCACTAGAATATGCATAGTCAAATCTGAGAGCATTTTTCATACTTGCATTTACTAGGAGGCAATAAGTTGATTAGCTATGGTTTTACATTTCATTTCTTTAATTCATTAACCATTGCTTGTAATGATTTATTGAGTGCATTGTGTTTGGAGGTACAGGTACACTTCACAGAGCACGACAACAACATATCGATTATGTGACTTAACTAGTTCCAATTCAAAAAGGTCACACTAGAATGTTTTGAATTAGTCTAATGACTAGGTAATTGGGAGAGGGTCCAAACCCCTATATAACAACCAACTAAGAAAAAAGAGGATCTCACAAGCAGTGAGAAAATGAAAACTAAAAAAGAGAAAACCCTTTTTTGAAAGAGATGTTTTTTATTGGAGCATCAAACTGGCAGGAAAAAGGGTCCTAACCCTATTGGCAGTGGGTCAGCATCCTCGCGGGGATTCACAACATGGTTTAATAGCCTCTTGTGGATTCTATTAGTCTAATGGTTGTATTGGACATTCACAGGTCGATATTTTGGTGCAACAACAACCCTAGCTTGTAACAAGTGGTAACAGAGCTTGGTCATAGGTTTGAATCACGCAAGCCATGGTGAGTGACATTGGGAGGGAGATTGTTGGTAGTGGTTTAGTGTCCCTCACGGGGATTCACGACATGGTTTAACAACCTCCTGTGGATTCTATAAGTCTAATGGTTGTATTGGACATTGATAGGTCGATCTTTTGGTGCAACGGAAACCCTAGCTTGTAACAAACCCTACATTAGATTAAAAAATTTCAGATCAAAGGCATTTAGGTAAGAACCCCAAACTAAATTCCAAAAAAAGAAACTTAAGCCAAGACAAAAGTAGCTAAGGGAATAGACAACAAGCAATGGGTTTTGAAAGGCTCTCTAAAACCTTTTCCCTATAAGAATACCTTGAACAAAGAATCTCTCATAGAAGGAGAGGGATCACCAAGATTGATAGTTTAACTGCTGATTGTAGGAGTGAAACTCAATAGATTGAATAGATTGATGGAGTCAACTAATTGAGAAAAAGCTGACTGAAGGAAGAAAAAGAATGATTGGAGGAAATAAAGAGAATGACAAAGAGAGCTTAATTTAGAAAAAGCTAACTGAAAGATGGAAATAGAGATTGGAGAGATAAATGATTTAATTAATTAATTGATTGAATTAATTAATTTAGCATGTGCTTGCATTTAGATTTAGATTTTCAATTTAATCTTTGCATGATATTTATTCAAATAATTGAATTTATTTTAATTCAATTTAGTATTTGAATATATTTAGAACTTGACTTTGATTTTCAATTTGGTTTTTGAAATCATGCACATGTAATTGAATTTGGAAGAAATTAGAAGAGCAGATAATGGCATTAAGGGATTGATATTGGCATCCTCTACAATAGAGTAAGTTGGTAAATCACATAAGGCAAAGTTTAAAGTGCTAAAAGAGTTCAAATGCAGCAATGACAACTCTATTTCAAGACAGCTTCAAAAACTCTAATAAAAAACTCCAATACTTCTGTATTCAAATCTTGGACATCTTCCCTCTGAATCAACCTACCTGTTTGTTGGGTTTTTGTCCACCAACTATTAAGGACAAGCCTATTCTTTTTACATATTTCCGCAGATACAACACAACTTAAATGTATCCTAGGTCGATGCAAAGTAACCTCTGCTCCACCTACCAGAAATTAGAGAAATAACTTTAATGCCATCAGGATACAATTCTTTCAAGACAGATAAATGATATGCAACTTTATCTATTTGGAATGCATTACCCAAATAGTGCAATCGATCAGTCGCACAAGAAGTTCCATGAGTGTGATCTTTTTCAAATCCTAATATAATTTCTATCTCGTCAACCTCTAGAGAAGCCACCTGACCTGGCCCCACCCAAACCAAGTTCCATTCTTCTCACTTTTCAAGAATGTATTTTTGTTCACTATCTTGCAGTTTCCCACATGAATTTTTAATTATAGTATAGAGTTCTTCATGAAGGACACCACCACATCGTCTAGAGTCTATGCAATTCAAGTTTTTCTTTGATCCCATGGAGGCCAATAGTCCTTTGTTTGAGGAAGTGCTTCCTGAATAGTCATGGGGGGGAGAGGTAATGCTTGAAATCGTCCTTCTATTAGGAGATTGTGTACATAACCTCTTGGTCTTTTGGAAGCTGAAAAGTACTTCAAGTCCACCAACTCTGGTTCCACACTATAGAAATTTTTGGATATTGTCTTCCAAATATCCTTTGGTGCAAAAGCATCATTCTCATAATAGAAAAAAGGTGGCCCTTGCATGAACACTGATTTCCTCCAACCGTGGCCCAATAGGTTTCCTAGGAACTCCAAAACTAGTTAGTCCTCTGGACATAAATTAGAGATGTCACATCACACACTCCAGACATTATTTGTTTGTATTGCATACTCTCTATGTATTTATTACCCTTTAGCACTTTCCTCTGCTTTTCTCCAATTAATTTCTTTTGGGCAGTTGATGAGCTTGTTTCCATGTCATTCAAGATAATGTCTGCTTCCTTTCTTTTATGAAATTTACTTGCACAGGACTCTTCAACTTTTATCTTTAGCTTCTGGACAGATATAAATTATAATTCAAGCTCAGATGATTAAACAAAATAATTATATGTAAAGAAAAGATTTAGTCATTGGATGTTACATATTATCTAATGAAAAGATCCTAGATCCAATTATTGGAGAAAGGAAACATCATTGATAATCTTTTTTTCAAAAAAGACTAAATCAAATAAATTAAAAATGTTTTATGTAATTTTTAAATGTATAACTCATTCAATGCTTTCATGCACCGACAACCAAGCTGTCAGACCCACAACATCTTATCCCATCAGAATTCTGATGACAATTAAAGAAACATTCGACAAGGATGTTGTATGTCTGACGTCACTTCATTGTCGGACGGTCATCGATGCATGGTAGTGGGGGAGTGTCAAATTTCCAACCTTAATCCGACAACATTTTTGGTCGGAGGAGCAAACATAGCAGCCGTCGAAAGAGCTCATGGTGTCATCAGAATTTCGATGCTCAATGGCATCATTGGGAAGCCCGACGATGAGTTTTCGTCGTTTAAATTTGTCGGCAATCCGACGTGTTGTAGTTGGACTTCTGACGATGGGCTGTATAAAATTATCCCTGAATGTACTAGTGCCTCTCCCGACCCCCTAAAATGATCTAATATCAAAGTAATTGGGCTATTTTCCCAATTCAAATTCAGCCCACAATTTTTTCAAAAAATACATGGGGACCTCTTGATTGGAGTGTGGTGGATAGTCAAAGATCATCCACCATCGCTCCCAAAAGTGTCTAGTTATGCCTAGGTGCCTACACCATTGAATTGAGATCTGTGGCTTCTTCGGATGTACCTCTTCACCCATCTTAGGGTTCACAAAATATTGTTTCAAATCCATTTTTGTTATTTTTAATTCATTGACTTGTTTGTATGTTAGGCCATCAACGTAAAATGCATGCAATCCCTCCCTCCAACTACGATAGCTATCTAGCTTGCTATCTAAAGCCTGTATAGACTATACAATCCCTTGCATACTATCTACAAGGTGTAACAGCTACGGAGGTGGATGAGGCTCATGTGTAATGGTATGGATATCTCTAATCAAAGAATCAATATTCCTCCAAATGGTCTGCCTCAACTGATAAGGTGGAGATGGAGGTGGAGGTGGAGGTGGAGGTGGAGGTGGAGGGGGTGGGGGTGGAGGTGGAGGTGGCACTGGACCTAATAGCTCATCTATCTCAAACTCATCCACTATGTGAAAATAATATGCATATATATACAAACATGAAAATTTACAATTATTATTTAATTTACATTTCACCTTCCAAAAAAACATAATACAATTTACCAAATTTAATATAAAAAAGGAAACTCACATAGATCTATATTATTAATAGGTGGGTCTATTTTAATAATAAGCATCATTTAAGAAATATTATCCACTTAAATCAAGGTATAAGAAATATTCTACAAAATAAAACATCATAATGCCCATGCAACTCAAACAATACTTTTTAACATCTAAAGATGCATTAGTATAAGTTCCATAAAAATCATAAAAATAATCATGAGAGAGAGAAAGAGAATAGATGATGAATAAAATGACTCCACTGATTTAGATAATGAATAATCATCTCTTCTAGACTCCATTGAGGGCTCATTCTCGACTAAGATTTTTTTTAGTTGGCGTTTTGGGCCATCATTGTGCATTTGTATGTTTGTTATAGAGAGATGAATGATTACAATACCTATGATAGTTGTACTTTGGGACCCATAATAGTTGACCATATTATCATGAGAGGCTTCTAATCATAGTTTAATGGTAGTGTTGTGTAGAACACTTACATAACTACAATACCTATGATAGTTGCACCATCATGCTAACAAATAACATAGCTATTGGTATCTTCAACACCTCCACAAAGACCCAACTAAAGACAAAGAACTGGGGGAAATTGTCTCAATAATACAACAAATAAAAACTAGCATTGTTGGTGGACTAAATCACACCCAACCACCTATTAGTAACTAGAATCAAACACAAAGAAAACACATTATTTCAATCTTGATTTCAAGATCATACAATAACATACAAAGTGCATGAGGAATATAAATACTTTTGACTCAATAACAATCTCAAGGTATTCACAACCATTTAAATGATGCACAAATAATACACTAAAGAGTAGGGGATTTTGAATTTAAACATAACTCTGATTAATGCAAGTTGATGCAATAACATATATTTGACAATGCATCTGAAAAACATTTAAACAAATCTCAAATAATGTAAAACTATTTGACTAAGGAAGATATTTTTGAATGATCATAATTCTATTTAATACCACATCTAGATTTAATACAACCTCCACAACTTACTCCCTTGTAGATTCTATTTGGGGCTCATAATTAACATGGTAGAGATTAACACTTAACATAACATAAGACCAACAATTTCAAACATTTAGAATAGCCACCATAAGAATTCAAGAAATCCCAAAAGGGGGAATTATCAATTCCAACACTAAATAATCAAAATGTCAAAAATATCAACAACAAGTCAAGTTTGACAAAGGATCACAAAATAGATAGATGGAAAGGTTTGGTGACTAGACTAGTCATAAGAAATTTAGAAAATTTGATGCTATCCATTATAACAATTATAAATTCTATCAATGACCACAATAAACCTTAAATACTTGAAAACCACTTTCGCATAACTAGGTGACTAATGTTAGCCACATTTGAGGGAGTAACAACTACATGGTCCCAGAGAATACAACATTCAAGGTGCATTGGAGAATGTACCCAATAACATCAAAAGAATGAGTTTATGCAACAATAAAGCACCAATACACTTAATTATGCAAATGGACATGTGTAGGATTTTCTACCACATCCACATGAAATTCCTTTAATGAAAGGATTAGGTCACTTAGAGTACCACATTCACTGGGAATGTAGAATTTTACAAGGCTAAGATGTACATTCACACTAAACTAATGATACTTTACACATTCACTTATGTAGGGCATGAATAGCATTCAACCATTTAGAGAATATCCAAACTAGGGACATGCATTTACTCCATATTAAAAATCACTACCATGGGCTATGACAAAATGATATCCACATACTTAACATGGAAAACACAATGGAGGCACTAAGCCCCATTAACACAATGCTCCTACCATGCATGTTTTCCTTTTAATAACTTAATTATGCACTTTATGCAAGATAGGGTTTGCACAAGACTATGACAAATAGATGTTGGAGATACAAAATGCATATGACCCATTTAAACTTCTTCCTTATTCTTTTTAAATAGTGAAATTAATCATCTATGTTCTCACATATTGATAAAAAATAATGCAAATTAGAGACATAAGTCATTAACCCAAATGATCTATCATAACAATTCACATTTCCTCCTTCTTTTGATTGGCTGTGCCAAATCTCTTTTGTGTTCTGCTTCTTTGAGTGGTCTTTCAAGTTTAGCTTTTGGTTTGGGTTGCAGGTCCTTCTAAAACCTATCTTGTTTTTTCTTAATAAAAAACAATTCACATTTCTTTCACTTCTCCACACTACTATTTCACACATGCAATAATGCATTCTCATTAAATATCAATAAACAATACACCTTAAGCAAGCATATCAACACAAAATATCTTCCACATATCAAACATACACAACATTTTAACCTCATTCACAATACTCAATCATGAGCCAAATCATTAGCATTCCAATCAAATCAGACAAATTTCTTAATCACACCATCTAATAAAACATGCTTGAGAAAGACGACCACTTAAGGGTCACTAAGAAAGAATCAAAACATAGACAAGACAATTGCACATGAAATAAATCTTTAGCACAATCAAGGGTCTAACTAATATTTAATAGGAATTTCTCAAACATATCATACTAGGAAAAACTAGGTAACAACCCTTGTTGCCAACAACATCCACACAACCAAAAAAGCATGAAGACCCAACATGAACTCACACAAGGATTAACATGCCAAAGAATGATCATTCTCCACATCAAGATAATATACAATAGGGGTATTTATTCTTCTCTAACAAGTGCAGAAGGGCCTAGGAGACACTCTTCCTCCACAACACATTACTTGGGTTGGTTCACATTGAACTCACTAAAATTCCATACACGGTACCAAGCAACAAGGTACCAATAAACAAGACATAAAACCAACTCACAATACAAACACTTACATAACTACAATACCTATGATAGTTGTACTTTGGGAACCATAATAGTTGACCATCTTGTCATGAGAGGCTTCTAATCATAGTTTAATGGAAGCGTTGTGTAGTTCATCTTTTCAAAGAAGGTAACTTCCATGGAATTACAATTTAGTACCCTTGCAATATTTAACCATTATCTTCAATTAGGCTACCACTTTATATTTTCAACTTGATAGGAATTGACTAAGAGAGAGAGAGAGAGAGTAATGATAGAGAGGGTAACGTGTACACGTGTCTGAGAGAGAGAAGGGGGGTTTATTGTTGATTTTCATCTAGAGTTTATTGTTTGTTAATTTTTTAGGGTTTGTTGTTTGTTTATTTTCTAGGGTTTATTGTTTGTTTTTTTCTATCTAAGGTTTATTGTTCATTTTTTTCTTCAGAGTTTATTGTCTATTTTTTGTGTCTAATGTTTATTGTTCATTTACATTTTTGTTTTTTGTTTTTTCCTATGGTTTTAAGTTTTAACTATTTTTTAAGTTTATTGTTCATTTACGTTTTCATGTTTTTTGCAATATTTAAAAACTAAAAACTATTTTAAACATGAAATTAAATAAAATAAATTTTTTTTTTCAAATTTTAAAACAAAAATTAAAAAATAACAATAAATTACATTTTTTAATGAAAAATAATAACAATAAATTAACATTTTTTTATGAAAAATAATAAAAAAGAACATAAAAAACAAAACTATGTACCCTGAAGGAGGTAAAAAAAGATTTGGGGGGTCAACAGGGATGAAAAAAATGGGTACCCGTGCTCCTTTGAAACGTTTACCCATTTTTGAAATATTAAAAACGATGGAAAAAGGTTTAAAAAAAATAAAATACATTCAAGAAACGAGCGCTCGTTTTGTTCAAATCAGGCGCTCAATATGAACAAAATTGGTGCTCGTTTTGCTTCAGGCACCCAAACCAAAATGTGTGCCCATTTTTTAATGGCTCGGGAACCCGAACCAAAACGGGTGCCCAATTTGTAAAAATCGGGCACTCATTTCTAGCGGGCTCTTTTCCCAACCCGTGGACTTCTACGGGATTGGGACCCAGCTTTGTGCATTTACCCATAAGGCAAATTACTTGGTCACATTGTCTCTAAAGAGGGAGTTAAAGTGGATCCTGAAAGGGTGAAGGCAATTCAGCAGTTAAGTTTACCATCGAATAGAAATGCAGTTAGGTTCTTCTTTGGGCAGGTGAATTTTCTAAGAAGATTTGTTCTGGATTTTGCAGAGACCACAAGGTACATTGTGAACTTGATGAGTGAAAAGAAGGTATTCAAGTGGAATGAAGAGGGAAATAAGGAATTTTAAGTGATAAAAGAAGCTATAGCTCAAGCATGTACTCTAGTTAATCCAGATTTTAAGAAAGATTTTATTATCTATTGTTATGCCTCAAAACATACCGTGTCAGGGATTTTGTTACAACAGAATGAAGAAAATGAAGAAGTTCCAATATCATTCATGAGTGTTCCTCTCAAGAAACATGAATTAAAATGTTCACTGAAGGAGAAACAAGAATTTGTTGTTGTGAAAGTTGTAAAATAATTCATGTACTATATTCTTCATTCTCATGAGATAGTTTATGTACTACATTTTGCTGGTAAGATAATTTTAACACAATGAGATATTGGAATGAACAATAGAGCCTCATGGGCATCTAAGATAGATGAGTTTAATCTAGACATTAAGCCAAGAAAATTGGTGAGGGGACAAGGTTTGTGTAGGTTAATTGAAGAAAGCAAGAATGAAGTGAATAAGGAATTGCCTTTAGTCTTATTTGTTGGACTTCAAGACTCTTGGTTTGTGGACGTTGCATATTACCTGACTTATGGAGACTTCCCAACTCATCTCTCTCTAAGAGAAAAATGGAATATGAGATTAAAGGCTGCTAAATATGTCATTTTTGATGATGTGCTTTACAAAAAGGGGTTGGATAGAACTTTCTTACGCTGTGTAGATAAATTACTTCAAGAGCCACTGTTGAAAACTTTTCATGATGAAGCCTATGGTGGTCACTTTTCATCAACAATAACTACATATAAAATCTTAATAATTTATTATTATTGGCTGGGTATGTTTAAGGATGCTTATGCTTGGGTAGCTAAGTGTGAAAAGTGTAAGTTATTCACTGGGAAGCCACAACTTGCAACATTGCCTCTCAAACCAGTAGTTATTGATGAATCATTTAAATAGTGGGGTTTATATTTTATAGGTTCATTGTAACTTACTTCAAGTGTCGGACATATGCACATACTGATGGCCACAAATTAATTCACCAAATGGGTTGAAGCTATTCCAGTGCGGAAGATAACTGCTGAGGTTGTTTGCAATTTTCTTAAAGAAAACATTTTGGTTCATTTTGGGGTTACTCAGAAGATTGTGGTTGATAACACAACCAACTTATTTTCTACTAATATTTCATTATTTTTTTATGATCATGAGATATCTCTCGCTCACTCTTCAGATTATTACCCTCAGGGTAACCGCCAGGTGGATTCAAGCAATAAAAATCTAATTAATATTATGTAGAAGCTGGTGAGTGAAAATTTCAAAGACTGGCACAAAAGATTATATGAATCTCTCTGGGTGGATTGCACATCTCCAAAGAGAGCCATAGGGATGTCACCTTTTGAACTAGTGTATGGTATGGGAGCTCAAGTATCACTTCCCTTAGAACTTGCAGCTTCAAAGTTACAAACAGTTATTGAAGATGCATATTTTCAAGATTCTCTGGAGAAGAGGATTATGCATTTAATGAGGATTGAAGAAGAAAGAGAGAAATCGATTGATCATATTACAAAACATCAGATGCGAGTTAAGAAAATATTTGAGAGGAGAGCCAGGCCATGAAAATTTATGCAAGGTGATCAGGTTTTACTTTGGGACAGAAGAAGGGAACCAAAAGGAGCACATGCGAAGTTAGAATCATTATGGAAAGGACCATTTTTATTCAAGAGGCAAAATACCCTAATTCTTTCAAGCTAGCATACCGGGAGGGTACTATTCTTCCCCTAACCTATAATGGGCAAGATTTGAAATTATATTAATTGTAAGCAGGAGTCCCCTACAGGTCTTGTACATAAGTTTTGTCATGTTTGGTTCATTGTTTCATTTCTTTTGGTTTAAGGCTCGTTTGTGAAACTAGAGATCCTAGGGTTCATGTCTTGGTCCCTTGCTATCCCAATCCCTAGTCAGAGCTAATGTTATTCCTCCCTTCTTTTCTTTGAGTTTCAATTTTGAGGTCGTAATTTTTATTTTCCCTTTTCCATTGTGTATTTCCTCCCTTTGAACTCAAGTCACTAAATCTTCCCTTAGTTCAAAGTTCAAGTTCAAAGAGCACTTCAAAGATAGTAGTCTTTGTGGCTTTGTTTCATGGTAAAGGCAAGTGCTTTGTTGGAAATTTATATTGAACTTGAACCTTTGAACCTCTTGGTTCAAGGTTCAAGGTTCAAAGTTGATCATGCGTCAGTTATGTCTTTGATCATTCGTTGTCCTTTGGTTGTTATGTCGTGGAGACAATTTTATGTTTTGTTCTATGTTATTCCTCAAAGTTGAATTTGAACCTTTGAACCTCTCGGTTCTTGGTTCAAGGTTCAATGTTTGAAATTCTTAGTCTGAGGTTTCATGTAGAAGTGGTGCACGTATCATGGAGTCAAAATGGCAACAGGAAAGGAGAATATTTAGGGTAGTTTGAAATGTTAGTTTCTAATTATGGCAAATAATCATGGTAAATCATGTGTCATGTGATGGAATGATCCAAAATTAAATGCATGTCGGTTATCCATCAAATCAGGTGTCAATTCACATGAGCTTACTTAATTAGTATAGCTAGCTAGGATTTGAATGTGATTTTGTCCATTTTGTTGCAAAAATTAGAAATCTTTCTAGTACCTTCTCATTAGTCATGAAAGCGAGGGAAGCCAAAGGTATTGTATCTACATCCAGAAGGTTTTCAAGAATTTGTTGTCAGGATCAGGTTAGTTTCAATTGTTTCTTCTTCTACTATATTTACTTGTTTAGAAGCTAGTTGTTGTTCATTCCCTTTGCAGTGTGGAAGAATTCATTTCATTCTTGAAATTATTTGATAAATATGAGAGGGGCTATCATGAGGCCAACTCTACCGAAATTAGGGCGTACTTCCTATTTAGTTTGCTTTCTTCTAGAGATGGGTGATACTTCATTAGCATGAGCAAACCTCGCTGATTTCCTTGAAAGAGTTAAGAACCCAACTTAAAATTTAATGATGGAAAAAATTGTAAGAAGTGGTCCAGTTGAGGCCGCTGCATTTCCCATTGCTGCACCATGCCCAGAGCTAGTTTTAGAATGTATGGATTGGTATGATGCAGAACACAGGTGTATTAGGGACATCAATGTTGAGGCACTGGTTAAAATTGATAGGAGACCGTAATGGAAGCCAAGGGAATTCCTTATAAGGAATCGTATGAGGATTGAACCATTGCTACTTCATACTCCTTTTCTGAGAAGAAGAACACTTACAAAAGCCTAATTTCTAGGAACTGGTTATTGAAAATTCAAAAAGGAGGTTCCAAGTTACCAAGGCCACTCACCAAAGAGAATTTCATAATAGAAGTATGGGATATTATTGTTCTATTGAACAGATTGAAAGAAAATGCTCATTCCTTTTATTGGGAAGACTGGATGTATTTCTACATTCAAGTCATGTTGAATAGAAGTGCGTACCTAGATTAGGGACAAGTTGTTGTAGAGAGATTGAATGAGAGTTTAAACAAATTTGTAGGGATGAGTGGTTTTTATATGTCCTTGTACCCATTTTATATGCTTTCTTGCACCTAAGATTGGAATGGCTTACACCACGAACCTTGGATTGATGGAATAAGGGTATTTGAAT
Source organism: Cryptomeria japonica (assembly GCF_030272615.1). NCBI lineage: Eukaryota > Viridiplantae > Streptophyta > Pinopsida > Cupressales > Cupressaceae > Cryptomeria > Cryptomeria japonica. The sequence continues at coordinate 213,153,890 of NC_081408.1, forward strand.
ACTATCCTCACCTATACTAGTAGAGATATGCTGAAAAATTTGTGAGATGGAATGACTTTTTTGCAGCAAGATTGGTTCATGAATTGCAAGGTAACACAAACAAGAGATTGTCAATAGAAGCAATGGAATTTATTTGTATTTATGGTAGTTTCTTCATCCAGTTTATTCAGGTCACCTATATTAGAGTTGGTGACTTTCAGGGTGAACCTTTCAGGTTACCTAGGTATGCTCTGGATAGCTCTATTTTAATTGAAGTCAGTCGACAACTAGATTATATTGATAAGAGAAGTGGAGGAAAGTTTGGAGTTCTCTTTTTAGTAGAGCTGGGATGCTATAGTTGTAGATCCATTTCAAATGCCTTGAACCTTGAACTTGAATTCAAGAAGTTCAATATGTAGTTATATGTTGCTAGAAATAAATTTGATAGCCAAAGGTTTTCTATAGAGAACTTAAATATTGATGATGATTTTTGTCATGAACCTCAGCTAGAAGATTACTAGGGGAACTGTGATGATGAATTTGAAGTCAGAAGAAGATTGTGGTCGAGGTTCATAGTTCAACAAATTGTGACAATGGGTTTGTCCATGAATATCTCAGACATACAAGAGGACAAAGGTGAGGAAGTTTTTGATCTTGAGTTCAACAAGAAGATACATGGGCATCCTATTCTAGAGGTTGATTGGGATAGTAAAGGGGATAACAACATTCAGGCTAGAACTTTCAATGTGATTAGACAAACATAAAGATGGCTAAAAGATCATTGTTTTGGATAACAACCCATGTTTGCACCTAAGAGTATAAAACTTGGTCGAACTCCTTCAACTTCTCAAGTATCTCTTCCCTCTTCTGACATTTCTATTCATATTGTAGGTAATGAGAAATAGAGGACCAAGAAAATCAAGATTGCAAACTTAGGATAATCTTCTTTGAGTTCCTCCCCTGCTCGTGTTACTAGATCTCATAGTAAGAGCAGAAAAAAGATCCTTACAAGTCCCCTTGTAGTAGATTTGGAATTAGAAGAAGAAACTCAAGGTATGATGGATGCTTAGATGCAGGACAAGCTCATTGCTGAGGATTCTTTGAATACCATGGTCTTTGTCATTACCAAACAGCAATCACCTCTGCCTAGGGAAACATCTATTATTCCCAAATGGTTAAGTGCTTCACTTACCAAGAAAAGAAATGTAATTCCAATCTCAATTCCAATGGAGGACATGGTCAGTAAGTGTTTGGAGAGAACATCAAAGTCCAAGAGACTTAAAACTGAAGCAATGATAGATGTGGATGACCAAATAGGACATTGGATTGCAAAGGCAGCCAAACCCCCAATAGATAAAGATGTTGCGAATATCACTAAGAAGGAATTCGTTATTGAGAAGATTGATTTAGGGGTGACCTCTTGAGTTGTGGATGCTAAACACCTAGAGACCTCCACCAAGAGAATTCTAACTAGGACTTGGAAAGATGAAAAGGATAAAAATGAAATGAAACAAATCATAATGCAAATGGCCCAGTTAATCAACGCCATACAAGATCCTAATCCATGATTGCTTTCTCAAATTCCTTTATCATCTGATCCAAGGTCCCCAATGAACCAAAGACTACTTGATCAGGTTTAGAGAAGTTGGATGGTAGAAGATGTCTTTAGTGAATGGCTGGAATCAATTGCTCAACAAGGTACTAGCTACATTTCTGATCTAGTCAAGGTATTTGAAAATGCAGAGTCTGTAGGCAAGGAGTTGGAAATAAAGATAATTGCTTGGGAAAAAGACAAAATCAAATGGGTGGCTATACTGAAGCAAATGAGGGATACCCAGAGGGATGTATTCATGAACTTCCTGGACAAAAATCTAGTACATGGTCTTGAAGACAATGTGGTTTTTGTATGCAAAGAAAATATTGAGTGGAGGAACTCAATTATTTAATAGGGACATGAAGAATCCATCAAGCTCTTAAAGGAATAAAAAGAACTAATTAATATTATGCAGAAAGATATGAAGTTCATAGATATCTAGCTCCTGAAAGAAGATAAGCAGACCCTAGAAGATTCATCTAATATGATTCAAGCTTTCAAGGATCAAGTGCAACAAATCCAGAAAAAAAAATCCTTAACAATAGAGGATTACTCACAAATTGCATGAATTGAATCCATGCTAGTGGTTTGCTTCGATCATCTTGAGACACATAAGGGTAAGGTTGTGCAAGTGAGAAAAAAGAAAGACGTGTGGAAGCAACTAATACTTCATATTGGTCTTCCACATTATCAACTTATTTTCAACTTCTCCTTAGCTCATTTGGAATGGAAAAATATTTGGACCACTCCTTCACCTCTAGATAAATAGGTGGAGGCCACGTCATCTGTAAGAGTTTGATCACATCACCGTTTCTCGCAGCTTATGTTTCTTTTCCTATTTAGTACTTGTTTTTTAGTTTTAAGGATAGACTTCTTTAACTCTCATAGAGAGTTAATATTTTTACTCTGGTTTAATTGTAACAAACTATCATATCCTAGCGGCTATTTATTGTTAGATTCAATGGCTGTCCCAAAGACACTGAGAGGGGGGGTGAATCAGTGTCTAACCGTTTAGTGTTATATTTGAGCTTATTTATAAGTTTGCAACCTAGAACAATGTACCGATAAACAAGAAATAGTGCAGTAAATAGAAATAACAAAGACAACATAAATGCACACCATAACACAAGATATTTTAACAAGGAAACCCAGTGTGGGAAAAACCTTGGTGGGATTTGTGACCCACAATATTTACTCACTGACTAATATGAATAAATACTACTTACAATAGGGGCCTGCACATGTAGGAAGACCAACTACGTGGAGCGCACTGCTCAAAAGAGTCTCACTGACTACAATATGGATAATTAAATCCAATACAATGTACTACTCAAAATAGTATCTCTAATGCCTGGTTCAATACCGGTTTATGCTCAGTTAGATACCTTAACAAAAACCTTCATTGTCAACTATATCACCTCATAAATAATCTCCTATCCATTACATTCAACCATAATACAAAATGACCTATGAGATCTCATACATATATGAGTCTTTTATAATACACTAAGTCGGGTTACAAATAATTAGTTACATTTACAATATAATTGATATAAGCAAAACTTTATCCCATGTCAGCCTAAGTGCTAGTATACTTCATTTCCGGTGTAATCTGGATGCCAGTGAAAGTACCTACCGGTGTCGGTGCCTATTGGTGCATGATGTCTGTGATGTCGGTGCATGTGTAGAAACCTGTTGCTGGCTGGTTGTCAGCTGGTTGTCATCAATGAAAACATCAACTATTCTCATTATAGTGTAGAATTCCAACAATCTCCCCCTTTGGCATTAATGGCAACACTCATGAGAAAAATCCAAAACTGCTATCCCAAAAAAAAGAAGTATGATCCCCTTGAGCAAGTGATCTCCTCTATACATTTATTTTCTCCATACTACACCTTATTTATTTTTCTATTTATTTTTCTTCATATACTACTACTCCCCCTTTGACATCAATGGCAAAGGATGTCAAATAGAATAAAAGAATACAAAAATGCTACCTCATCACCTATAACCGGTTGGTTAGAATTTGAAAAATGTTTTCAAAAATTAGATTAAGGCTCTGCATGAATTTGTTGTTGTCGGAGAGAATGGTCTTAGTCTGTTGGATCATGTCGGTTAGATAGTGTACTTGTTGCTCTGGTGATCATTCTCCTTGAACTGTTGCCTTTGATAGCTCAACCCGCTGAGTAATGAGATTGTCCAATTTTGGACCAAGTTTACTTTTGAGTTCCCAGGTATTTAACCTTATCCTTGCTTTCTCTTTCTCAAGTTTCTCTAACTTCTCCTCAAAAACTACCATTTCTTTCTCAAAAATTGAGATAAGTCCCAAATAACCTATGAAATTATCTACAATATCAATGATTTCTTTCTACGTCTTCTTGATTTCCTCAACTATATCCTTTGTCAGATGGTGAGGCTTGCAAGCTTCTCTATACAGCTCCTTATATTCCAAAATTGTTGAGTTGAGTACCGATAATAATGAATCCATATGCTCATTATAATTTTTGATGGTTTTCTCAAAGAATTCTCCTTTCTCTTTATCTAATCTTTCCTTTATAGTATCCTTATTCACCTTATCTATAGTTATGACATTTTCAGCAATGAATTTGGACAATGTGTCCAATTTACCTAAAGAATCATTAATGTGATCTATCTTACATGTAGGTGCAATCATCTTCAAGATAGGTATTGTGTTATCAATAGCCTTAAATGCTAAGGCATTGCAATCTATTATCCTCTTGATAGAATCCAATGGAATCTTTGTTATGTTAGTGGGTCTGAATTCTCTAGTGGATGTGCTCAGTTCTGTTATGGGTTTCCTCTCAATAGGTTCTTTCCCAATTACCTTCACTATTTCCTCCTTATTTCCATCAGTGGTTTCCACTTTACTTACATTTTCTTTTGGTTTCTCTATCTGTGTTTGTACCTCTGCTTTTGATTTTTTAGTCTATACAAGTACCTCTTCAACTATTGGTTTCTCTTATTTCGGTTGCTATGTGTTAGTTACCTTATCCTCTATTGGTTTCTCAGTCTTTGGTTTCTCTTCTTGTGTCGGTATCTCAATCTTCTAAGAGTCAACAGTGTGTGTCGGTATCTTAGAGATCTTACTATCCTTAACATCATCTGCCTTAACCTCTACAGTCTCCTTATCTACAACAATATTGATATCATGTGTATCCACATTCATGGTGAAAAGTATTTCAGACTCCAGGTTAGTATCATCATGAGTTACTTCATCAGTTGCCTTATCCAGTTGATTTTCTATATGTATCGATGATGCTGAAGTTAATGGAGCGGTGTCTTGAGCTGGTGGAGGGATGTTATATGTTACCTTATAATAGGTACACCACCAATCTTGCATTTCCCTTTGTCCTTTTGGTACACCTTATCAAAATATGTCTATTTTTTGTCTTTCCTTTTCCTCTTTCTTTTCCTTTTCAACAAAAAAGATATCCCATTTGTCCGCAGTCTCATCAACAATCTCCTTAACTCTACCAGCCATTAGTCTTACTTTTCGGTGTCCACTAATAAAAATTGACCAGTTTGCTTCAGAGATTAGCTCATCAATTTCCTCTCTAGAGTTTACAGGGTGCACTGTCAATAATGCTTCAACTTTTAGCTTTTTATCTAGTTCGATCACTGACATTCTTTTACCTTCTAGCCTTAAATATAAGTCATTCAATAGATCCTCTACAACTTCTATCAAAACCTTCTTATAGATATCGAAATGCAAAATTATATTGGCCTATATAGTGTCCTTGTCTGAATCTTTGTAAGAATGATAGTATTTATTCACATTGCAAAGATTTCCATCCTGTGTTATCTCATTTACCAGTTCCTTTGGTGTTAGGGTATCCGATGTCTTAGTTTGTTTCTTCTTTTGTGTTAGTTTCTTTTTAGGTTCCCTAATTGCCTGCTGCTTCTTCCTTAGAGTTCTAGTCCTTTTCGGAGAAGGAGAGGGTACCGGTGAGGGTTTCCTCTTATTTCTTTCAACTCTTTTGAACTGTGTTTCTTTCCCACTATCAGTATCTAAAGTAGTAACAACTAGTGAAACTTGAGCTTCTGGTTTCAATCCTTCCAGTTCACTAGCAAATGTACCACTTATGTTCATTACATTTTCTTTGACCTCCTTGGCCATCTTGGATGCATCTCTTATAAAATTTTCTCTTCTTTTTCTCTATTTTTGCATTGAAACAACACTCTCAATGGTCTTGGTATTTCCAAAGGTTTCTTCAGTTGGTTATCTAGGTACCTCAAGTAGTGTTTTTTCATATGTTTCAAGAATGGGTAAATCAACTTCATAACCCATTTCAGTAACCCAAATAGTTCTAGGGCTAACTGCGTCTATCCATGTCTCATCACATTTGATTACAAAGCAGATTTGCTTGTCATACTTGTCTACTATGCTCTGGGGTAACCTTTCTCTCGCTCTCATCTTAGTTTGAAATTTTTTGAAGTAATTTGTTATAATGTTGTCACTGTTAGAGTCCATACTGGTGATAGCTTCCTTGATTTTTTTTCCTACTGGGATGTCATATCCAAAGTCCTTATGACCAATTTTGGGTATCTCTTTGGTGAAGTAAAGAATCAGACACACAAGAAGGTTGCCAAAATGAAATGTCCCTTTCTTGTCACCCTTGATCTTTTTCAGGTTGTCTATTAATTCATCTTTAAGCCACTCACAAACATCAATCTTAGCGTTGTTCTTTACCATCTCATATGCATGATGAATACATAAGCTGGAAACTAAATTCAATCTGTTTGCATGAGTTACTCTATATCCAAGTACCATACTCACATATATCACATTAGGATCAGTAATGTCATTAACCCTAAGAGATCTGTTGTCAGATGTAGCTTCGATTAACTCCATAAGTCCCTTGTTAGGTATCTTCTTAGTTTTGTCGAGCCTACTACTAGTTGAGGGTAAACTAGTAACTACCTTGATTTCTTCCTTAGATATTTTAAAAATAGAGTCAAGCCACATGAACTCTCCATGAACTCTACTCAGAACTAGACGGACTACTTCCTTGGGAAATTCAGTTATGTTCAGTATCTTAATGAATCCTAAGTCTTCAACTATCTTATGGTACAATTTGATTAAACCTTGTTCATCAGTAATGACACCACTGTATATGTTCTCCAAATCATCAGTTCCTAAATTTTCTATGTTGCAGTGAAAGTAGATTCTAGGGTCTTCAGAAAAAGTGACACCCTTCATAATTTTTGAAAAAACTCTGATAGAATCATCTTTCTTGGTGATTTCAGGGATGATTTTAAACACAGGCCTAGGGCGCTTAACACTTTCTATCACAGTAGGGTGTGTAATAAACTTAGGTGTAGAAGATGAAGATTCCATTTCAAAAGATAAATACCTCTTAGCTTGAAATCCTTGAATGCTTAAAAATCACTTCACTACTTCACCTTTAGATTGCCCTTGCTCAATTTCACATTCCTCGAATTCTTGAATGCTTGGTGAGTCGAAATGAGAGTTTTTCGGTGTTATATAACCAAAATGTTCTTCAATAACCGCATTAAATGCTCATCAGTTATGTGAAAACTTAACATATATGTTGGTAAAGAAGAAATGTATCTTCTTCCCATCAACCGAGGGTAGAATGTATGATTTTCAATTTGCTACAATACCCCCTACAGATTATTCCTTTGTCAGATGAGGAATCTCCTACCGGTGGAGGGTTACTCTATTCTATCAGTGCAGAGATAGATTCATCAACTTTTTGATCTCCCTTATTAATCCATTATTTTGAAAATTATTTCTTTATTTCATTTACCTTTTCTTTTCCCTTCACACTAGATCCTTTATTATTCACCGGTATAGTCTTGCTTCTACAAAATTTTGCAATATGCCCAATCTTGTTACATGCATAACAAGTTACATTATTCCTCTAAATAGATTTTACATATCCTTGACTGGTTTGTGTTCTGCATTGATTAGATAAATGCCCAAATCTACCACAAAAATAGTATTTCACATTCATTCTGCAATTTTCTGAATTATGACCAACTTTATTGCATTTGGAACATTGATCGATGGGTAAGTTTCTATTCTGATTATTTCTAAATTTGCACTAATTTTCTCTATGACCAAATTTGTCGCAATTGAGACATTTTCCATTAAATTTATAAGCATTAGGTTGTCTTACTCATTTATTGTGATCTTGATTATTTGCAGTCCCAAAACTTTCTCCATGTTCAAATCCAGGTCCAATTGTATCTCCACTAGGTTTCTGTCTTTTCAGCATGTCATCAAGTCTTTCTGAACTTTTCTTGAATTTGTCTTTGTGTTCATTTGTAGTGATCAACTAATGTTCAATAATTCTAACTTGTCTCACAAGTTCTTCTTTATCATGTTGCATGTGAATCAGATTTGTCTTTAGCATATCACTTTCATGACAAAGTCTTAGACTTTCAGTACCTCCATCATTAAGTCTCCTAGTCAAGTCTTCTTCATTCTTCTTTTTGTCTTTAGGATCCTTACATATCCTCATCATTAAGTCTTACATTTCATTCCTCTTGTATGTGTTCTCTTGCCTCAACTTGTCGACTATATCACTAAGAGTTTCCTTTTCATCATCATGTTTCTGCATTTTCTCATGAAGTTCTTTTCTCTTATTTTGTGCTATAACTAGGTTCTCCTGAAGTCCTTTAATGAATTCCTTAGCAATCCTCAGATCATCTTCAAGTTTCATATTTTTCAATTTTTCTGCATCAAAATCTTCAAGAGCTCCTTCTAGCTATTTTCTTAAATTCTCCATCTGTATCGGTTTCAGAATCTTCCTCAAGCTGTTAGGCTTTTGCAAATAGAGGACTAGGGTTGTGATACTAGTTGTTAGATTAAATGACAGTCTGAAAGACACTGAGAGGGGGGAGGGGGTGAATCAGTGTCTAACCAATTAGTGTTATATTTGAACTTATTTCTAACTTTGCAACCCAAAACAATGTACCAGTAAACAAAAATAATAGAGACAGCATAAATGCACACCATAACACAAAATATTTTAACGAGGAAACTTGATGTGGGAAAAACCTCAGTGGAATTTGTAACCCACAATATTTACTCATTGACCAATATGAATAAATACTACTTACTATAGGGGCATGCACATGCAGGAAGGCTAACTGCTTGGAGCGCACTGCTCAAAAGAGTCTCACTGAGTACAATATGGATAATTAATTCCAATACAATGTACTGCTCAAAATAGCATCTATAATGCTTGTTTCAGTACCGGTTTAAGCTCAGTTAGATACCTTAACCACAACCTTCGTTGTCCACTATATCACCTCATAAATAATCTCCTATCCATTACATTCAACCGTAATACAAAATGACCTATGAGATCTCATACATATATGAGTCTTTTACATTACACTAAGTCATCTTACAAATAATTAGTTACATTTACAATATAATTGATATAAGAAAAACTTTATCTCTTGTTGGCCTGAGTGTCGGTATACTTCATTTCTGGTGTAATCTGGATGCCGTTGAAAGTTCTGGCTGGTGTCGGTGCCTGCTGGTGTATTATGTATGTGATGTCGATGCATGTGTAGAAACTTGTTGCCAGTTGGTTGCCATCAATGACAACATCAACTATTCTCACTAGAGTGTAGAGTGCCAACATATATATGGTTCATTAAAACGCCTTGTAAAAGGTCTGAGAATTTTTTGTTAAGATAAAACATAAATCTTTTATGTTTCTTTTGCAATACTATGTACTCTAAGAAGGAAGACAATTTGATCTGTGAATGAAATTGCAACATTTTTCATCTTATAAATCTGTGTGTTTATGAATTAAAGTGTGAATCTCTGTGAGGATTTGATTCAATTGCGGAATTTGTTATCTTTCTAATACAGTGTATGTGAGTGTGTAAAAGGAAAACTTTTGAAATGTCTATCTTGCCAATTAGAAGAATGAAAGTTTGTGAGCTTTTAGAAGAAATGTGTGCTTGAAAATATTTCAGAGTTCATTTTTTGTTGACATATGGATGCTTAAATGCCTTTAATACTTTTTGGTAAAAAGTGTGCATGGAAATTGTCATAACTTAAGCTTATTGAAAATCATTCTTGGGGAGTTGAACCCATATACAAAGGTTAACTGTTTAAGAAGTTATCCAATAGTTGGTGTATTTTTGTCTTTTGTTTATGGGTATGCAGAAGTCAAAGATTTAGAATGTGTAAAAGGAAAATCTATTAACCAACTCCAACCATCGATCTCTATGTGTATGCATTATGTACTCATAAACTAGTTTCTCTTGTAACATTTTCATAAATTCAGCTACACATATATCCTTTTTTACTAGCTCACATCTCTTCAAATATTTTACATCTTTAACTCCATATGTGATTGTCTTGTATTTTCCAAAAGAAACTAGTTTCTTACCAATTTCCCGTGTGCTCTCCAAATGTACACATCTTGGTAAATGTTGCAAACCACCACATATAGCACAAGAACCTTCCAAACAAGACATCTTATAATAAATTCAACCATTATGTCTATTACCGATTTACGAGGTGCTTGTATATTGCATTCCTACAAAACATCATTAGTGTGCAAAGTAGAACAAATATGATGAAAAATATCATAGTGCATGGAAAATTCAATATGCATCCTACAACAACATGTGGTGCGTACATGATTAATCTTAATATAAAAAGTTTTTGCCATTTCAAAAAATCTTTGACAAATTATTATTTAAGGAAACTTTTCAAGGAATCTTTCATGGAATTTTGTTTGAGTCATATCCAAATAGTGTTTGGCATGTGGATCACGGTTTGTAGATCCGATTCGCCTTCTAACAACATCTCTTGGTTGGTCGAAACTCTTGTGTTGTCATGCCAAAAAAATTTAATTAATGTTGTTCTTGGCATTTGCATGAAGATTGCATTGATGAACTTTTTTTGTTGTCATTGATGTCAATTATAACTGGTAATGATGTTGTAATAATGTTGTTTTGCAACTGGTAAGTGATCTTGTGAAGGAAACTGGTATTACTAGAGAAGAAGTGACATCAACCTATAAACCCTACCTGTTGATATGATAAACCCTAATTGATGGAGTTTGGTGAATTAGTTGTATTGGTTTATGATCATGATGAGCAGTAATGATTATGCCATGTATGCATGTGTATGAGAAGAGTTTCAAATGGTTTTTGGAACGTAGAGATAACTATTTTATCTTGGGAATGAGCAAGTTCATTGCATGTAATGGAAACCGTGTGATGAGTTACAATGTTCTATGAAGCAGTGATCAAGGAGTGATCAAGGTTGTCTAGAATGATGTGAAAGTAATTGCTATGTAATCCAATGGTCATACTTGAACCAATTTGTTTGTAATGTGTTACCGACCTATTGTTTCACGTATAATGTTGATGAGTTGTTTTGTTGTTGCATTGGCAATTTTGGTTGAATGTAAGAGTGATTGGTTGCCAAACGAGATGATGTATTTGCAGTATGTGTAAAGGAAGATAGGAGCATGAAAAGGATCTGAGCAAGAAGAGTAGTGTTATTCACCAGATCAGAAAACTCCTGTTGTTCTCTAACAATTACAACAATCAAATCCCCTAACCAAGTAAGTTCTAACAAGATTAGTGTTATCTAAACCCTCTAACCAGGTGATCCATTAGCTTGGATTTCAAATCTTCTACCGAGGTTACTCCTAACAGGGTATTGCTTCTAATAGGGCATTATAGTCAATCCCTTAACTGGGTGGTCCCTAACAGGATATGTTCTTAATAGGACTTATTGTAAAGCTTTAATAGGCTTGGCTCCTAATAGGGTGAACTTTAGAAGAGCTCAGAATAATTGTGGGTAGTCATCCCCACCGTGGTTTTTCTCATTTGGGTTTCCAAGTCAAAATCATTATATCAAGTGGTGAATGTTTTTGCGGTTATGTTTGATATGGTTAATTTTCTTAACAACTAAATCCACTTCGATATGGTATGATGACTGATAGCAATTTGAAATGAGCTTTTACTTTTGTCAGTAAAGTATTTGGATATTTTTGTTAAAAGGTTGTGAGTTTCAGAGTTGTTTTACTACTATTTTGTTATGATGGTCAATCGGTTTTATTGACAGTGATATTACAATTTGTCAGTTCTAAGTTTGACTTGATGAGTTGTTTTGTTTGGTGAAAAATTTATGTCAGTTTTCTATCTATTGATTCACCCCCCCCCCTCTCATTATTTTACCGGATCCTTATTGATTCATCATAAGGTGAACTCACAATGCTGGTTCCCACTTTTTGGTACATCCTGATTTTGCTGAAATCATACATTTTTAAGAAAATACAATGATTTAAGCTTTAAGAGGTCCCATTTGAAGTAATTAAATGAAGAGAGTTAGATCAAAGGCTCTTAGATCAAAATTTCTTGGATAGAACCTCTCTACTTCTAAATCATACTTGCAATGGAGTCTCCTTTGCATCTATTAAATGTTGATAAAAAACCAATTTTATATTAGGTTTTGGGGGGGTCAAATGAATTCATTTATAATTTTTATTTGTTTAAGTATTAAGTCCTTATTATAAGCTTTCCAAATAGTATAATTTTTAATATTTTTAATTTCATTCATATATTTTTTATTTTCTTTCTTATGACTGTAGGTTTTTCATCAAACATGAACTTCTTTGTTCAATGCATTAGGAAAAATAGCAAACTAATTCAAAAAAAAATTGAAAAATATCTATGTACTAGGTATTGATATCTTCTTTTGAACAAAAAAAATTAAATTCAATTTTGATATATATAGAACAAGTTATGTGTTCAAACATACACCTATATCTAAATTATAATTAATCAGAGTTCAAAACTTAATAAAATGAAAAATATTGAATATATCACTATCAAACCAAGTGGATGCCCTGGGTATTGATGTTACAAACCAAAATTCAAAAGAATTAAGTTTTTATCATTTATAGAAAAAAAAGTTATGCATTTTAGGATACATATCACTCTTAAAAAGAGTTGTTTGCTAATAAAAACTACTTTTTGAGGGAGATGGAAAAATCAATAAAATTTTACTCTAAAAAATTTGAAAAACAAAAATTAGAATCTACAAACAAGATGTTACAAATCACTAGTCTATATCATCTTCAAATTCTTAATGGTTTAAAATTTATAGATGTCAGAAAGTGAGGGTTTTCTTCAAAATGCTCATCTAAGTGTCAAAGTTGGTCAAAAAGTGGGAACTAGTATTGTGAGTTCACCCCATATGACCATCAATTGGTAACAGAGCATTTCAAGTCCTCTAAGGTCTAACCCTTACAGGTTAAGGTAAAGAACTTGAAGAACATGATGAAGAAAGAAGCTTCAAAGTTTAATATTTAAAACTATAGAATATGGAGTGATATAATGAAAATCTATATCAAGAGTCTAGGAAGTCAATACTGGGAACATGTTGGTACTCAATATGTTTCACCTAGTGGGACTATGTCTAATGATCAAAAGAAAGAGCAACAAGAAAATAATCAAGCATTGGAGGCCATTATCAGTCGTTGTCTGATTCTAAGTATGTTGATGTCCATGGTCTAGAGACTTCTTATGAGGTGTGGAAGAAACTTGAAGAAATCTATAGCGGTGATGAGCATGTGAAGATTGCCAAAGAACAGAGTCTGAGAGGTAAATTTGATGATATGCGGATGGCTGAAGGTGAGAATATACAACAATATGGTCAAAGGATCAAAGGGATAGTTAGCGAGATCAAGAGTGTTGATGGTAAAGTGGAGGATGCCACAGTGGTTAGTAAGGTGTTGAGAACCCTTCTACTGGTCTACGCTATTTGAGTTGCAGCCATTCAGGAACTGAAATCTATTGAAAAAACTAAGGTAACCCTTGAATCCATCATCGGTAAGCTTACTACATTTGAATTAAATGGTTATGATGGTAGTGTTCAAAAATCTGAATCTACATTTAGAGCTTCAGTTTCTAACCCTTCCATGAGGAAAAGCAGAGATGTTAGTCATAGTTATGAATCTAGATCCAGCAGAGAAGTGGATGATGAAGATAGTTTGATTGGTCTTGAATCATTGTTGGCCAAGCGGTTACCCATAAGTACTGATAAGTACAGACGTAAATTACCTTTAAAATGTTTTGCATGTAACAAAATTGGACACATTGCAGCTAACTATCCTAATGGTGACAATGAGCATAAGCATGAGAAGTACAAGAAGTACAAAGGAAAAGGAAAAAGAGATTATCTCATTGCAATTGATGGTGGTATTACTGATGAGGAATCTGAGTGAGATGCTAATCAAAACATTGTCTTTGTATCCATTAAAGAGGAGACATCTAATCAGAAAGCATTATTTTCTCGCATGGATAGATCTGATGATTGGATCATTGATAGTGGTTGTTCACACCACATGACCGGTGACCAAAGTAAATTTCTTACTTTGAAGAAATTTGATGGAGTTGTGAGATTTGGAAATGACTCACCTTGCATGGTAAAAAGAAAGTGGACCATTTCTCTTAATGAAAAGAGCAGTGCAAATGATGTCTACTGGGTTGAAGGATTAAAAAACAATCTTTTAAGTGTAGCTCAACTCAATGACAAAGGTTATCCATTGGAATTCAAGAATGGAATGTGCAAAATCTATGGGAACAAAGGTGAACTGATTGCAATGGGCAAGTAGACAAAAGGTAACCTATTTCACCTAAATGCTAAAGTCAACAACTGTTTAATTGCTAAACTAGATGATAGTTGGCTTTGGCATCAGAGATTTTGTCACATAAATTTTGATATTTTATTAAGGTCAGTAATTCCAAGTCGGTAAGAGGTTTGCCTCAGTTGGAAAAATTGGTGAATGCTCCATGTAAGGAATGTCAATTAGGAAAGTTGACATCCTTAACTTTTAAGAGCAAATATTTTTTAGTAGAGAATTTGTTACATTTGGTTCATACAGACCTCTATGGACCAATAAGGACTAAAAGTATTCAAGGTGACATATATTTTATGATCTTCACTGATGATTGCTCAAGAATGATGCAGGTCACATTCTTCAAGGACAAAACAAAATCATTTAGTAAGTTGAAGGCATTTAGGGCCTTAGCTGAAAAGGAAAGTGGTAATAAGATAAAGTGTCTGAGGACTGACCAAGTTGGTGAATTTACTTTAGAGGAATTCACTAGATATTGTGTAGACAATAAAATTAAGAGGAAGCTTTATGCACCAAGGACACCACAACAGAATGGTATTGTAGAGAGGAACAACTGACCAGTTTTTGATGTTGCTAGAATGATGCTTATACAAGGAGGAGTAGCAAAAAAAATTTGGAGAGAAGTTGTTAGCACAACTGTCTACACTATGAACCAAATATTGGTAAAGAGTGGTAAGGATAAAACTCCTTATGAATATTGGTATGGTAGATCATCTAATGTTAGTTATTTTAAGATTTTTGGTAGTAAATGTTTTATCAAGAGAGGTGACTATGTCAGTAAGTTTGAGGCTAAAAGTGATGAAGGCATATTTCTTGGTTACTCCACCAAGAATAAGGCCTACAAATGTTATAACAACCAGACACAGAGAATCATTGAGAGTCTTGATGTTTGAGTAAATGAGTATCCTAAAGTCTCAAGAGAAACCAGTGAGAAGAAAAAGGATGAAGAACCTTGCATTCTAATTTTGGAACCAGAACCAGTGAAGCTAGAAGCTGGTGAAGTGAATGTTGTAGTACCAGTTCAACCAAAATAGGTAGATTCAGAAGAAGAGGATGGTAGTAAAGAAGAAGAACCTAAAGATAATGCTCATGTTATTCCAAGGTATGTGAGACTCAATCATAATCCTAACTAGATTATTGGAGATAAAGATGTTGGAGTGTTAACTAGGAGAAGAATTAGAGAGAATTCTTGCATGATCTCCACTATTGAGCCTAAAATTGCTAAGGAAGCATTTGGAGATGATCATTGGATCAAATCTATGGAAGAGGAGATTGACCAGCATGAGAAGAACAATACATGGACCCTAGTACCCAAACCGGTGAATAAAAATGTGATAGGAACTAAATGGGTATTCAGGAATAAACTAAATGAAGATGGAGTAGTAGTCAGAAACAAAGCTAGATTGGTATGCAAAGGTTATGCACAGGAAGAAGGAGAAGACTATGGTGAGACATTTGCACCAGTTTCTAGATTGGAAGGTGTTAGGACTCTACTTGCATTTGTAGCATATAAGGGATTCAAAGTATATCAGATGGATGTGAAGTCAACATTTCTAAATGGAATACTAGAAGAAGAAGTATACATTGAGCAACCAGATGGTTATGCTATGACTGATGCAAAGGATATGGTGTGTAAATTGCACAAGGAACTATATGGTTTAAAGAAAGCACTGAGAGCATGGTATGAAAGGCTACATTCACACCTGATGAAGATAGGTTTTTAGAGAACTAGTGATGACATCAATATATATCTAAAATCTAAAGGTGATAAGATACTAGTTAGTGAAGTGTTTGTGGATGATAGCATATTTGGAGGCAATGATGACATGAGTGATGACTTTGCAAATGAGATGAAACGTGAATTTGAAATGTGTCTAGTGGGAGAGATAAAATTCCTCATAGGTTTGCAAATTCAGCAGATGAAGAGTGGTACTTTTATCACATAGTCTAAATATGTGAAAGAGGTAATGAAGACATTTGGAATGAGTGACTGTAAACCAGTTGGGACACCAATGGTTACATGTTGTAAACTGTCTAAGAAGGATGAAGCTGCATCTATTGATGAAAAGGAGTATAGGTCAATGATAGGAAAACTGCATTATGTTGTTCACAGGAGACTAGATATTTCTCATGTAGTTGATTTAGTTGCCAGATTTCAGAAGAAATCAAATGAGACACACTTGATAGCAACCAAGAGGATATTCAAATATTTGAAAGGTACTATTGACTATGGATTATGGTATCCATATGCAAGTAACTTTGATATGAAGGTTATATAGATGCAAACTGGGTATGTAATGTTGATGATAGGAAGAGTACAATCGGTGGTGCATTCTTTCTTGGAGGAAGACTTGTTTCATGGAGCAGCAAGAAGCAGAGCTATATATCACAATCCACTGCTGAAGTTGAGTATGTTGCAGTGTATATGAATTGTACCCAGGCAATCTGGATGAAACACATTTTGGAAGGATTCAAACTGAAAATTATAGAACCTGTAAAGATTTTATGTGACAACACCAGTGCAATAAATATTTCAAAGAACCCGGTGTTGCACGCTAGAACCAAGCATATTGAGCTGAAATATCATTTCTTGAGAGAAAAAGTGCAGAGTAAAGATATGTTATTGGAGCATGTATCTACCAAGGAGTAGCTAGCAGATATCTTTATTAAACCTCTGCCTAGGACTACTTTTGAGTATCTTAAAGGTCAGCTAGGGGTTGTGCCCCTACATGAGATCAATTGAGCATGATGTGGAATACATCAGTCCTAGAGCTAATTGAAGAATCTTGAAGCAGGATTGGTGTAGAGTGGAGTTATTCCATAGGGAGAGCATCAAATTGCAGGTTGATGTTGTAGAACAATGAAGTATGACACTGTATGTTTTACTTTCACTTTGGCATTTTTGTCAAAGGGGGAGAAGAACTATATGATTGGGGAGAAGAACCATATGATTGAGAGAGAGAAGATCTATAGCTAGTTACTAGCTGAAGACATGGAGAACCAGTTGAAGGAGAGTACATGGTAAAATGTAAACCAAGATTCCTATTCACAATCATAGCAATCAAGGGTATAGATACTTGTATTGCCATCAATACCAAAGGGGGAGATTGTTGGCATTTGCATGAATATTGCATTGATGAACTTTTTGATTGTCATTGATGTCAATTATCACTGGTAATGATGTTGTAATAATGTGTTTTTGCAACCGCTAAGTGAGCTTGTGAAGGAAACTGATATTACTAGGCAAGAAGTAAGATCAATCGATAAACCCTACCTATTGATATGCTAAACCCTAACTGATGGATTTTGGTGAACTGGTTGTATTGGTTTATGATCAAATGATGACCAGTAATGATTATGCCACGTATGCATGTTGTATGAGAATATTTTCAAATAGTTTTTGGCACGTAGAGATAACGGTTTTATCTTAGGAATGAGAAAGTTCATGGCATGTAATGGAAACCACGTGATGAGTTACAGTGATCTATGAAGCGGTGATTAAGGAGCGGTCAAGGTTGTCTTGAATGATGTGCATGTAATTGCTATGTAATCCAATGGTCATACTTGAACCGATTTGTTTGTAATCTCTATGAGATCTTAAGTTTGTGATGTGTTACCGACCTATTTTTTTGCTTATAAGGTCGATGAGTTATTTTGTTGTTGTGTTAGCAATTTTAGTTGAATGTAAGAGTGATTGGTTGCCAAACTAGATGATGTATCTACAATATGTGTAAAGGTAGATAGGATCATGAAAAGGATTTGATCAAGCAAAGTAGTGTTAATCACTAGATTAGCAAACCCCTGTTGTTCTCTAACAATTACAACAGTCAAATCCCCTAACATGGTAAGCTCTAACAAGCTTAGTGTTATCTAAATCCTCTAACCAGGTGATCCATTAGCTTGGATTTCAAATCCTCTACCGAGGTTACTCCTAATAGGGTATTGCTTCTAATAGGGCATTATAGTCAATACCTTAACCGGGTGGTCCCTAACAGGATCTATTCTTAATAGGACTTATTGTAAAGCTTTAATTGGCTTGGCTCCTATCAAGGCAAACTTTAGAAGAGTTCAGAATACTTGTGGGTATTCATCCCCACCGTGGTTTTTCTCATTTGGGTTTCCACGTCAAAATCATTGTGTCAAGTGGTGAATGTTTTATATGGTTAATTTGCTTAATAGCTAAATCCACTTAGATATGATATGATGACTGGCAACAATCTAAAATGAGCTTTTACTTTTGTGAGTAAAATATTTGGATATTTTTGTTAAAAGGTTTTTGAGTTTCAGAGTTGTTTTACTGCTATTCTATTATGACAGTCAATCGGTTTACTTGACAGTGATATTGGAATTTGTCAGTTCTGAGTTTGACTTGAGGAGTTGTTTTGTTTGGTGAAAATTTTATGTCAGTTTTCTATCTACTAATTCACCCCCCCCCTCTCAGTAGTTTACTGGATCCTTATTGATTCATCACACCATCAGTTCTTAGTGCATCAACTATAACCTTGTCTTTGCATGGTGGTATACTCGTGAATGCCCAAAGAGAATTATTGTTAGGTTCCTCTATTTTTTCTCGCCTCTATAATGCTTTACTTAATGTTGTTCTACTAACGTTTAATGACTATTTTTTCTTATCAAATGATCTTTTTTTATTTTCTTGCTAATTATGGTTGATGTAATGACACGTCGAGTAGCATTATAATCTTTAGTATGTGATTTTGAACCAATAGCTTGATATACATCAAATATATTTCTCACAATAGTTCTTTCATTGTTACTTTTAGATGATCTTAGACCTAGAATTTTCATTGTCTCTCTAAAATTCAAATTTTTAATCATTTGAACAATTAATTGACATCTTTTGGTTTGATTTAAGTTTTCAAAATAGTTTTGTCATATTATTTTAACCATTCTCCTACAAGTTCGTTCATTCATTTTATTGGGCATTGGCTTCAATATATTCTCATCAATGTCAATTAGATACTTTGCTTTCCTATGAATGATTCTAGGAGGTGTTAACATTAGTGCATTGTGTACATTCAATTCATCAAATAGAGTAGGTGTATGTTCATCATTTAATTGATTATTCAATGTGGTATCTTCTTTAATTGCATTAGGTTCATATGGTGAATCAAATTTCTCTTCTTCAATTGCATTAGGTGCATTATGTTTATTTGGTAAATTGAATTGAGATGTTGAGGATGACATACCTTCTTCTCCCGTTGATCTTATGTCATGTAAATTCTTCATAAACTTCCTATGTCTTTCCTTTTCAGCCTCTCGTTGTTCCATCGTTCCTCACTTGTTCTTTCCCATGGTTGATATCGGTTGTCCTAAATAGAATCATATTACATATATATGTAAATAAAAGTTCATAAACAAACAAATAACCATAAATATGCATCTTATCATTACTTTTTTGAATAAAAACTATTAAAAAATCACAATAATATTGACAAAACTAATAAGAACAACAATTCAATAATTTAAGATCATGCAAAAACAAAAAAATCACTTACTTCTATGTATAAAATAGTCATAGAAGTACAGACACAGTAGCAGTGGGGCCTTCAACGACCTCAAAAACTTCTTTTGAGGCCATTGAGGCTCTCGGGAAAATAAAACTATCTAAGTACCCCGTACGTGGTATATTAATAACTGTGTGCGGGCTATTAGTCCCTAAAATATTGGCAAGCCCAACGGTATTTTTTTTTCACCTTGTACGCACTTAGAACTCATAATTAGCATGTACGTGCTCCTAAACCTTAAAAATGTTATGGCAAGGGAGCAAACTGATAGGCTCATTACCCCATACGTGCTATTTATAGTAAAGAAAATGTGAAGGAAAAGAGAGGGAGGGAGAGAGGGAGAGGAAGGGAGGGAGGGAGAGAGAGAGGGAGAGAGGGAGAGAAGAAGAGAGAAAGGGATGGGGTATGGAGGAAGGGACAAGGGGAGAGAGGGAGAGAAAGGGATGGGGTATGGAGGAAGGGACAAGGGGAGAGAGGGAGAGAGAGGGAGAGGAAGAGATATGGGGAGAGGGAGAGAGAGAGAGAGAGAGAGAGAGAGAGAGATGGGGGAGAGAGGGACGGAGGGAGACAAGAAGAGAGAGGGATGGGGTATGGAGGAAGGGAGAGAGAGGTAGAGAGAGGTAGAGAGAGAGAGGTAGAGAGAGAGGTAGAGAGAGAGAGGGGGGAGGAAAGGGAGGGAGGGAGAGAAGAAGAGAAAGAGAGATGGGGTATGGAGGAAGGGTGAAGGGGAGAGGGAGAGGGAGAGAGAGAGAGAGAGAGGGAGAGAGGGAGACAATAATAGAGAGAGGTATTGAGAGAGAGAGAGAGAGGGGGGGCAGAGAGGGAAGGAGGGAGAGAAGAAGAGAGAGAGAGGGATGGGGTATGGAGGATGGGAGAAGGGGAGAGAGGGAGAGGGAGGGAGAGTGAGAGAGGGATAGAGAGAGAGAGAGAGGCACCCTATACGCACTTGAGAGGGGGAGAGAGGGAGACAATACACATACATACACACATATGTGTGTATATACATACTTAATATATTATATATTATATATTATTATATACATATATATATTATATATATATTATATAAATTATATAATATATATTTATATATTATATAAAAATTATATATTATATGTATATACACTTATTATATATACAATATCATATTATACACACTCCCAAATTTTAAACAAAAGTAGCACGTATGCGTTGTTTATAGTAAAGATAGAGCATATGCCCTTCTTACACCATAGGTACCTCGTATATTCTTCTTATACCATAGGTACCCTGTACATGCTTTTGACTGTTTAGGCTTGGAAATAGGCCTCGATGACAAAGCTATGGGTTGGAAGTTTGATTTCCCTCCATTTCCCTCCTTTTTGATGCATTTTATTTTATCAACTTGGTTTTCCGACTTTGTCATCATCAGGTTTACATTTAATCAAGTGGGTATTTCTAAAATTTTCGCCATATTTTCACCCATCTTTTGAGCTTTCTAACCATATAATTTTTTTAAAATTTGACCAACAATAAAATATTATTATTGAATTTCTTTTACCACTGTCTCCATAGTTCTCATAGTCTTACGTGTACCATTTTTTTAATAACTTTTGATCTACTTATCCATCTTTAAAAAAATTTATATATTATTATATTGCATTTGATTCTTTACAATTTAAAAAAAAAAATTGTATTTTCAATTTTTTTAGTGCAAGTTATGCTTCGTGCATGAATAGGTACCTAATTTTTCAAGATGCGCTCGATTGGAAAAATCATAAAAATAAAATAAAAAACAAAAAATTATAGAAAAATACACATCTTTTAGTGGTCACTCTTAACTATATTTATGCCAAAGGATTTGTCAAAATACTAAATCTAACTATGACTTTTTTTATGCGCACGTCAGACACTGTTATGTTTTTTAGAAAAAATCAGGGTATGTTTTTCATGCGCGAAGGATTTGACCCCCTTAATCTTATCCAATTTTGAAAACGTTTAGTAGTTTGGAAACTAGATTTAGAGTACTACAATATTCATTCTTTGATTATCTTCATATCTTGAGTGGATGAGTTTCAAATTTTGTCTCCAAGTTCAGGTTCACCTAATTTCAGAAAAAAAGTGTCCACTTATATCCCCCTTTTTGACCACCATCTTTGTGCACTTACCCATATATATATATATATATATATATAGATGTGTGTGTGTGTATATATATCCATGTACATATATATACATATATACATATACATACATGTATATATACATATGTGTATATATATATGTATGTATATGTATATGTATATGTATATGTATATGTATATGTATATGTATATGTATGTAAGTATATATGTATGTATGTATGTGTGTGTGTGTATGTATGTATATGCATATGTATATATACACATACATACATATATATACATATGTACACACACACACACACACACACACACACACACACACACACACACACACACACACACACACACACATATATATTTAACATAAAATAAGCCTCTGAAAAACATTTCCTTAAACCCCACTGAAGCAAAGAATTTTTTCTTTTTTGAACAACCAAAATTGCAATTGTTGGCTGAATCTATACATTGGGGGTGTCATTCGATATACCCACGGTTGTGGGTGTAACAACCCATAGGTCGTGGTAGCCCCCATGACTATAGGTGTAACATCCCATAGGGCATGGAAGCTGCACAGTTGTGGGTGTTACCACCCATAGGTCATGGGAAGCTCCCACAATTGTGGGAGTTACCACCTATAGACCATGGGAAGCTCTCACGGCTATGGGTGTTACCTCCCACAGACCCATGGGTAGCTCTCCATGGAAAACAATAAAAGAAAGTGCAAGCTGAAGAAAATAATATATAAATGCTTTCAACAACAGGAAAACTATACACACATACACACACACACACATATATATATATGTATATATACATATATGTAGTATATGTATGTGTATGTATATATAGAATATACACACATATATACATATACATACATATGTTAGGATTCCCACAGATACTGAGAGGGGGGGTGAATCAGTATCTAACTGGTAATAAGATTTTCTTGACTTAAAACATGTAGAACATATTAATACTGTATACCGGTAAACAGAAAGTAATGCAATAAACAAAGATAAAAGAAACCACATGAAAAACACACCATAACACAGTAGTTTAACGAGGAAACCTGGTGTGGGAAAAACCTTGGTGGGAATTGTGACCCACAATATTCACTTATTGGCCAATAAGAGAATATTACTGCTACAAGAGGGGCTTGCACATGCAGGAAGGCCAAGTGCCTAGAGCTCACTACAAAATTACAAAATGGGAAGTCTTAATGACTTACAAAATGGATTATATGAATCCAATGTCCTGTACTACTTCAAAATAGCATCTACTATGCCAGATCTAGTACCAGTTTATAGCTCTGCTTCTTACATAAATCCTTAACCTATAATTCGCATAATAGGTCTGCCTTATTTCGCCTAATTACATTCCTCCATGCTTACCTTATTGTTCTACAATGATCTCTTATATATATGAGTCATTTTACAGTTTGCCAAGTCAGTTTACAATGATTTTACAATAATAAACAAAATTCCTGTCAGCTTATGTGTCGGTATGCTTCTTTCCACTATCGGTGCCGGTGGTATGTGTGCCAGTGTAGAATCTGACTTTGCTGGTGCCGGTGGATTGCCTTGCCAGTGTCATAGGATTGTAAGGTTGCCATCAATGACAAAACCTTCAATCACCTACAATGTCTCATTGGAGTGTGCATTTTCCAACAATCTCCCCCTTTGGCATTGATGGCAACACTCATGAGAAAAATTCAAAAGTGTATCCAAAAATTGAAGTCCAAAAATTGTTACCAAAAATGTGTGCTCCCCCCGAGCAGATGATCCCTAAGTTATTAGATTTTTCTCATACCACTACTCCCCCTTTGGCATCAATGACAAAGGTTGTCAAAGTGTCAATAGAGTGTAGTTTCCTCTTTCAACCTTGTAACCAATTGGTTACAATCTGAAAAAGATCTGCCAAAACTAGATTCAGGCTTTCAAGAAACTTTTTGCTATCTTTTATTGCGGCCTGTATCCTCTGAACTGTACCATGAGGTGTTGCATTTTCTCTGCCGGTGTTTTCTATCCTTGAACCAAAGCATCTGATATTTCTTTCCTTAAGGAGGTGAGGTAGTCCAGTTTTGGACTTAGTCTCCATTTAAGATTCTTAGCCTTACTTTTAATTCTTTCCTTTTCTCTTTCCAGCTCTAATAGTTCTTCCTCAAAACCTATTATCTTCTGCTCAAAGACTGATAATGAATCAAATGAATTAATGAAATTGTCAGCTAGTTGATTTATTTCCTCCTGTATCTTGCTGATTTTTTTGTCTATATCAACTGTCAAAAAGTTAGTTTTACAAGTATCTCTGTACAAAGTTTTTAATTCCTTTAATGTACTACATAATTTTGGTAGAAGTGTGTCAAACTGCCTTGTACACTTCTTTATTTCTTCCTCAAAGAATTTGTTTTTTTCCTTCTCTAATCTCTCCTTGAATGCTTCTTGTTTTATTTGTTCAACTGTCATAGTGTTCTTAGTAATATACTTAGGCAAAGTGTCAAGTTGACTCAAAGAATACTTATTATCTACATTACATTTTGGAGCTATCATTTTTAAAATTGGAATTGTATCATCTATAGCCTTGTATGCTTGTGAGCTACAATCTGTTATTTTCTTTATGGAGTCCAAAAGAACTTTTGTTACATTAGTTGATTTGAATCCTATAGTTAAGGGGCCAACACTCTATATCCCATCGGTGGGAGGAATATCCTTGCTTGTGGTGACCTCTGGTAGGTCAGCTTGTGTTTCCATTTCCTTCAGAAAAGGTTTGTCTTGCTCAGCTATTGCCGGTGGCACTGGCTCTGTATTAACCTGTTGTTGTGATGGAGTCTATTGCTCTACTTGTTTCTCTTTATCATCTATCGGTTTACCTTCTGTTTTATCTGTTACCGGTGCCTCACTAGCCATATCTGTCTTTCCAGTTGTGTCCTTATCTACCACAATGTTAACTTTCTGAGTATCAATGTCAATTGTGTATAACACCTCAGAGTTAGGATTTGTGTCCTCTTGTGGTATATCCATACTCTCACTAGCTAATTGATCTTCAGTTGTAACTACCAGTGGAGTATCCAGAGGTGGTGGGGGTAGATTATCTATTATTTTTATGCTCAGAGGTCCACCAACCTTGCCTTTTCCTTTATCCTTATCTTTCTGATATACTTTGATAGGTTTAGGATTTCTATACTCTTCCTGCTTTTCTTTCTCAACAAGGAATATGTCCCATGCATTAGCAATTTCCTCTGCAACCTGATTCACTCTTCCAACCATAAGTGCTACATGCCGGTGTGCAGTTGAGAATACTGACCGGTTAGCCTCAGAGATCACATCATCTATCTCCTTTGGTGAGTTAACAGGATAAACAACATGTAGTTTCTCAATTTTTATTTTCTTGTCAAGCTCTACAACAACTTGCCTTCTAGCTTCAAGTCTCTTAAACAGTCCTGCCAGTAATTCAGATGTCCACAACTTGAATCAAAAATTTCTTATAGATATCCAAGTGTAGAATTACACTGTTTTCAACTTTCTCCTTGTCATGAACTGATAATATATCATATAATTTGTTGATGTTCTTAATCTTTCCTTCCTCTGTTATTTCATCTAAAAGTTTGTCAATTGGAGCAATATTTTGTTTGGTCTTTTTATTTGGTGTTAACTTTCTCTTCTTTGGGGTTATCTTCTTAGCCAGGGGCCTTACTGCCTCTTATTTTTGTCTGGTTCTTCTAGGTGAAGGTGTAGATACCAGTGAAGGTTCTCTTTTCCTCACAACTCTTTTTAATGCAGCTAGCATATCACTCTCCAAAGAAGTTGCTACCAGTGAAAGGTGAGTTTCTGGCTATAGTGCTTCTAACTTATCTTCAGTGATACCGGTTATCTTGAGTACATCTTCCTTTATAGCTTTTGCTTGCCTAGATCCTCTTCTTACTGTTGCTTCAGCCTTTTTAACATTTTTCTTAGATTGAATTTTATTCTCAATGGTTTCAGCACTACCAAATACCTCTTCCTTAGGTTCCTTGGGTGCTTCCAGAAGGGCTTTTGCATATGTTTCAATTAGGTTGTCGTCAGCTTCATAACCCATTTCAGTAACCCAAATTGTTCTTGGGATAACTACCTCCATCCAAGTCTCATCCTTTTTAATAACAAAGCATATTTCATTCTTATACTTATTTACAATTTCTTGTGATAATCTAACTCTAGTATTCATCCGGGCCTTTAATGCTTGAAAGTACTCGTTTATATTCTTTTCTCTGTTTTCACCCATGTTGTGCAGTAAATTAGACAGTTGTTTGCCTACTGGTATATCAAAACCAAGATTTTTGTTACCAATATCGGGCACCTATTTTGTTAAGTGCAACATTAAACAGACAAGCAGGTTTCCAAATCTAAATGTCTCCTTTTTGTCTTTCTTGATCTTTCCAAGATTGTCAATAAGTTCACCTTTCAACCATTCACACACATCTATTTTTACATTAGCCTTGATCATATCTTAAGCACTCTTTATGCATAAACTAGAAACCGAATTTAACCTATTTGCATGTGTTGTTTTGTAGCCTAGAATCATGCTAATGAATCTGACATTGATGTCAGTCACATCATTTACTCTTAAAGACCTTTTATCAAACATTGCACCTATTAGGTTCATCACTAGGTCATTTGAGACCTTCTTTGTCTTATTAGGTTTGTTACCAGTGGAGGGTAACCCTGTTACAACTTTTACTACCTCTTTAGTGATTTTGTGGATTGAGTCCAACTAGAAAAATTCACCATGAACCCTGCTTAGAAATATCCTTATCACTTCCTTAGGGAAATCTGGAATGCTGAGAATTTCAATGAATCCTAGGGTTTCAACTAGTTTGTGTTCAAGCTTCACATTACCAGAATTGTCACAAATTATAGTTTTATACATGTTCTTAATTTCCTCATCACCTAATTCTTCTATGTGGCAATGAATATACATTCTAGGGTCTTCTGCAAAAACTACTCCTTTGGGAATTTGAGAAAATGCACCAACATTATCATCCTTCTTAGCAATTTTAGGAACTAACTGAAATATGGGCCTAGGGCATTTGATTACTTCGACTACAGTAGGGTTTGTTATGAATTTAGGTACAGAAGAAGATGCCATTATTATAAATACCTTTCTCTGCCTTAGGAATGATTGACTGTTGAATTGCTTTGCTTCTTTGCTCAAAATGTCTTTGGTCAGAATTTTCGCGCTCTTCAAATGCTTGAATGCTCGGTGAAGTAAAATGGAGCCAAAAACACTGATTTATAATGTTAATTTGCCAACCACCACATTTAATGCTTGTCGGTTAAGTAATGACTTAACTTATCTGCCGGTATAGAAGTAATTTCAACTTCTCACCATCAACCGAGGGAATAATAGTATGTTTCACATTTGATTGCCAAACTCTCAAATTAATTTTCTTCAATTAGATGAAGAGTCTCCTGCCGGTGGAGTGCTACTCTGTTCTGTCGGTGGAGGAGTATTCCTATCAACATTCAGTTCTCATTTCCTGATCCATTGTTTTGAGAATTCAAGCTTAACTTCTTCAACCTTTTCTTTACCTTTCAAACTAGTACCATTATTACTTGCCGGTGAGGACCTGCTTCTATAAAATTTAGCAATATGTCCAATTTTGTTATAGGCATAACAAGTCACATTATTTATCTGAATATCTTTCCCATAACCTATGCCAGTTTGTGTTCTGCATTGATTAGATAAGTGTCTAAATCTTCCACAAACATAACATCTCACATTCATTTTTCAAATTTCTGAATTATGACCAACTTTGTTGCATTTTGAACATTGACCAGTGGGTGTATCAGTATTCTAATAATTTCTAGATCTACATTGATTTGCTCCATGACCATACTTATTACAATTAAAGCATTTTCCATTGAATTTGTAAGCAGTAGGTTGTCTTACCAGTTTGTTATGTTTGCAGTACCGAAGCTTTCACCAACTTCAAAGCCAAGTCCACAAGTGTCACCATTAGGTTTTTGATTCTTCAACAAGTCACCAAGTTCTTCTGAGCTTTTCTTGAATTTATCTTTGTGCTGATTTGCAGTATCCAGTTCTCTTTCTAAGATTTCTTTCTGTCTCATAAGTTCATTGGAGTCATTCTATGTATGCATCAGATCTGTCTTCAACAAATCATTTTCATAGCTAAGTCTGGTGTTCTCATTTGCAGCATCACTTAGTCTTCTAGTCAAATCTTCTTCATTCTTTTTTCTATCTTCAATTTCTTTACAAAATCTCATATTCATATCCTGCATCTCATTCTTTCTTGTCATGTTTTCTTGTTTCAACTTATTTATCAAATCACTAAGAGTTTCCTTTTCATCATTCTCATTTTGCATCTTTTCACAAAGTTCTCTTCTTTTATTTCTTGCAATGGTAAGATTTTCTTGAAGTTCTTGAATAATATCATGTGCTGCCTTTAGATCATCTTCAAGTTTGATATTTTTCAATTTTTCTGTATCATAGTCTAAGAGAGCTGCTTCTAATTGCTTCATCAAGTTTTCCATCTTTATTGGTGTCAAGATCTTCCTCAAGCTGTTAGGCTTCTGAAAATAGAGGACAAAGCTCTGATACCAATTGTTAGGATTCCCACAGATACTAAGAGGGGGGGTGGATTAGTATCTAACCGGTAATAAGATTTTCTTGACTTAAAATATGTCGAACATATTAATACTATATGTCGGTAAATAGAAAGTAATGCAATAAATAGAGATAAAATCAACCACATGAAAAACACACCATAACACAGTAGTTTAACGAGGAAACCCAGTGTGGGAAAAAAGTCAGTGCGATTTGTGACCCACAATATTCACTTACTGGCCAATAAGAGAATATTACTGCTACAAGAGGGGCCTGCACATGTAGGAAGGCCAAGTGCCTAGAGCTCACTGCTCAATTACAAAATGGATTATATAAATCCAATGTCTTGTATTGCTTCAAAATAGCATCTACCATGCCAGATCCAATACCGATTTATAGCTCTACTTCTTACATAAATCCTTAATGTATAATTCGCATAATAAGTCTGTCTTATTTCGCCTAATTACATTCCTCCATGCTTACCTTATTGTTCTACAATGATCTCTTATATATATCAATCATTTTACAATTTTCCAAGTCAGCTTACAATGATTTTACAATAATAAACAAAATATATTATAAACAAAATTCATGTTGGCTTTTGTGTTGGTATGCTTCCTTTCACTGCCGGTTCCGGTGGTCTGTGTGCCGATGTAGAATCTGACTTTTGCTAGTGCCGGTGGATTGCCTTGCCGGTGTCATAGGATTGTAAGGTTTCCATCAATGACAAAACCTTCAATCACCTACAATGTCTCATTCGAGTGTGCATTTGCCAACAACATACACTTACATATATATACATATACATATATATAAATGTGTACGTGTGTATGTATATATATATATATATATATATATATATATATATATATATATATATATATATATATATATATATAAAGAAATCTAGAATTCTTTAGATAGAGAATAGTAACTAAAATAAATTTAAGAAAATAGAGCTTCAACAACAAAAGAACATATATATATATATATATATATATATATCCCAATTACATAAGAATTTATTGACAGAGGCATATATATATTTATATTCCAAAATTACGACAATTACATAGACAAAGATACTATTGTATAGAAAAAGAAAACAATTTCTTCAAACCCCCAAATGGCTATAAAAAATCAAATGCTACATAATAGGAATGATATCATTACACCAATAATCAATTTCCATGACATTCTTTTTTTTTTAATTCAAAAATCCCAACTCTAAAAAAAACCAGTAATTTTGAGACAACATAAATGAAACCCCAATTTTTTTTAATAATGAAAAATAAATCTATTACAAAGAAAAAAAAAATCATACCCAAATAAAACTTCTATCATAACAATCCCCATCTCCAATTTTTAATTCCATAGACGAATAAAGAAAATATACAAATTTCTTGATTGATTTTTCCAATAACCCAAAAATCTATTTTAACAGATATTGAAGAAACACAATATTCCCCAAAAAGATTTAAGAACCCTTTAAGCCCATTTTCACCAAACTAGAGCCTTGAAACACCCAACAATTTTTCTTTATTATGAAAAGAAAATTTAATACACATGCAAAACAAAAAATAAGAATCCTACCTTAAATGTTTTCCAAGAAGAAATTTGAAGAAAAATTGAGGCGATACTTCACAGAGGATCTTCAATTCAACCCAGTGAGCTCAAAATACCATATCAACATTCACAATCTTTCTAAAGAAAGATCAATTTTAGTATTATTTGTATATAACCCCTCCCAAAATCTCATCATCAATTTCCCATTCTTCTTCATGCACAAATTACCCCAAAAAAATTCACGAGAAGAGCTCTATGCCAAAAACCCAAAAAATAACACACAAAAAGGCCCTTGTTGTCCATGCCAGATTCTTCCCCAAAAAATCTCATTTAATTCTTTTTGTAACTCCTAACATGCACAAGCACAATTAAATGTCCTAATATCTTTTCTATTTATTACTATATTTTTTTAGAGAGTGGGGAAAACAAATTGTTTATCTATTTAATTTTTTAAAAAAATAAACAAGAATAATTAAGTAAGAGCAACATAAACAATTAAATTATCATTATTATATAAATTTATTTTAAATCCTAATTTCTTAAGAACAATATCCAAATTAATTAATTCAATTTAGAACATGCACTATAAACATTAAATAAATCATCAAAGATATAAAGTGAAATTTAACATTTTATTAATTCTTTGAGAACTAATTAATCTAGTTTACTCTTACACTATTTCATTACATTAACTTTAGTGAATAAACAAGAGTAATAAAATATCATTTAATAGGAAGATTAATTTTACACTTACTGATGCAGAGAGAGCAACTATGAACTTCCACATGACACAAGGATATACTGACCACACAAGGCTAACCACAACCTCAAGGCTACCTAACAGAGGGGTAAAGTCTAGGGTCTAACTGATATCTCTGGTTCCACTTTACCATTGGATTGAAGAGCATTCTTAAACCTGAAGATTCAGGTGGAGTCAATGCTCGGTACATGTAGCTGCATAAGCAAACATATAACATATAGCATCACATCATGAAAAGAGAATGGAAGCAAAGTAGCTTGCCCATAAAGAGCAGTGTGACGATTTTCCCCTTCACCCCAAACACATCAGAGATAATAAGAAATGCAAGATCAAAATAGATATACATCTAAGAGTATCAAGATTAAATTCTAACATTAAATAAATAATCCATCTATAATCATCTAACACTCAAAGCATAGATACATCAAATAACATAACATGATCAAAACATCATTATTCTAACATTCCACATAATATAAGGTATCAAAGTCACATAGAAATCCAGGAAACATAGACAGCAACACATCAAAACTAAAATCGACCAACACCAAGGGGTTGAAACCACACACAAAAAGCTCATAAATCTAAAGTCTGACAAGCCAAAAGAGAGAGGGTGTTGCACATTTCTAGTCATTTAATAGAAAGAAAGAAAGCTTTCATGTCTCCTTACATTTTATTGATTTTATTCCTTTGGGTGTGTTCCCGACTGTTTGGGAATTGAGACAACAATATTTGTGTATTGTTTGGATCCACCCATCTTGAGAGAGTTTGATCTCTCCTCATGGTATTAGAGCTATAGAGCCCTAAATCTTTGTGTTCAGGCATTTGTATTTTTAGGTTATTTGAATTTTGTGTGTAGGAGATATGGTTAGAGATGAAGGAAAGAGCTGGCAGTAGCACCATCCTTTAATGGACAAAACTATGATGTTTGGTCCAAGAAGATGAAGACCATCATGGTTGCAAATGATTTGTGGGAATTTTGTTCAACTAGGTTTGTGGATACAACTATCCCAACTCAATATGTTTCTCTCATAAACAATGAGAAGAACAAGTTGAGGGAGACAAGGAAGAAAGTTGCTAAGGCATTGAGTTTGATTTAAGTAGCCTTGATAGAGGTGATATTTCCTAGAATAGTAGTAGCTAACTATGCTAAGGAAGTGTGGAAAATCCTTCAAACGAGCTACAAGTGAACTGATAAAGTCAGATTAGTGAAGCTCCAAATGCTTAGAAGACATTTAGAGACTCTTCAAATGAAGGACAATGAGTCCATTTTAGAATTTCATACAAGAGTTTGAAGTTTTTTGAATCAGCTGAGGTCAAATGGAGAAACCATGGAGGAGAAAAAGATTCTTGAGAAAATTCTTTGACATTTTCCATCAAAGCTTGATGCAATGGTGATTTTCATTAAAGAGGTAAATGATTTGTCAATATTAACAGCTGATGAGTTGATGGGTTCTCTTCAGACCCATGAGTAGCACCTAAATAGGTCTGATAATTCTTCCCAAGAGCAAGATTTCAAAGATGAAGCCAATGCAAGAGGCAGGGGGAGAGGAAGAAGTAATAGGAGCTCAAGAGGTAAAGGTCATGGCAATGAAGATAGCTCAAGATGAGAATGCAACCAAGATGGAGCAAGAAGCTCTCAAAATAGCTCCAAACAAGGCAAGAAGAACAATAGTTCGAATCAAAGGTATGACAAGAGCAATGCGGAATACTTTAACTGTCATAAGTTTGGGCATTATGCAAGAGATTATTGGAAAAAGCAAGGTAACTAGCCAAGAAAGAATGAAAATGTGGCTGATGTGAATATGGGTGAAAATAATCAGCCAACAACCTTCATCATGTGCAACATTGATGAAGAAGGCATCCCTGAAGTGTGGTATTTGGACAACGGTTGCAGTAACCACTTGAGTGGTAATGAGAGTTTGTTCTCTTTTATTGACAAGAATGTCAAGTTTGAGATCAAAATGGGGAACAATGGAATAGTTCCACTTGTGGGAAAATGATCTATTATGATCCGCACCAAGCAAGGTGAGAAGAAGGAGAATGAGAATGTTTATTTTGCTCTGAGCATTAAACATAATCTCATGAGTGTTTGTAAAGATGTAAAATGTTCTAAATTCAATTATAAATGAAATACTCTTTATTCTTAAATAAACTCATAATTCCTTTAATAAGTCTATTTTCTTCTACTTATTTTAGCTTTAGCTCTAAATGATCCTTCCATTGATATCATAATAAACACGAGATTTGTATAAAGAGAAAAAGATTTTTTATTCAATACGAATATGTAAGTAGTATCTCACTCATATCTACATACAAAACATAGGACTTTCCAATGCCTTAAGTTCAAATAACAAGAAAAATATAAAGGATGAGATGCACCCATTGATCTGTATTCCAAAGCTATCTTCAATGAAATATTTATAATGAAGACGAGAACAAGATTCGAGTGCTTTTTTCACCCAACCTTGAAGCTTGTACACTTCCCCAAAATTTTTGGCCAATCAAGAATACCTGACCCTACACAAATTGCTTAGCAAAAAGAATTCGATAGGCAAGATGGAATCTAGTACGTGCTTAGAATGATACATGCATTTTCAATTTTCTAATTCCATAAAGAAACAAGAAATATCAATCAAGGATATGGTAGAGAGTGTAAATAAATATATCCATCTATTTCAATGGTCAATAAGTTACTCGGCCGAGTATAATGCCATGCATAGCAATAAAATATAGTTTGGAAAAGCAAACTATTCTCTCTATAATTCCACATTCAGCACCCATCCTGAAAGGTAACTTTTCTCACAAACACAAACATATCTAACTTTTCTAATATTCACATGAAATCAGAATAAATATATATAAGACAGTCTTTCTTTTCTCAACTCTACCTTCTTATTTCTCGCATGATAAAATTACAATATTTAAAGAAAACAATCTTTAGTTTAAGAGATATAGAAGAAACAATCTTTCGTTTACAACCAATTACATCTAATAAGAAAATAATCTTTCACTTCTATCTTTTTGAGTAAAACAAGAATACGAATTAAAAAAATAAGAAGGTGTAACACATGTATGCATATTTAGCATATAGATAAAAGTAAAATTCAGAAATAGAAAGTATGAGTACACATTCCTTTATCTTTTCTCATAAAATCCAAATAATGCAACCATGCATCTTATGGTTTCAAATTTATAAGTTTAGAGTGCATAAGATCTCTATTTTCCACATGTTTTGTTTATCTACTTCTTTTCTCGAATTTCATACTAACAGATCTTTTCCGTGATCTATGGATTCAACTAAATGAATTCAGCAATTTTCCATGACAAGAATTAAATAAAATGATAATTCAAATTGCACATACCTATATGGCTTATTCAAATGAAATTTTAAATAGTAATTATGTCTTCTAATACAAGAAACTAATACAGAAATTAAACTCTATTTTCTTTACTAATGATCTCAAGAATAATTTTGTTCTTTTCTCTAATTATAAAACAGACTATCGGTCGTTAAAGAGCCTACCTTTGAAATTTGAGTCAAGTTTGATATGATGAGTGATATTCTTCTCCAATTCTATTTGCAATATGCCTAAATTTCCAATGCTTTTCCTCCTCTATGCTTTTTTAATCCCTTGAATTCTCTCCTCTCTATTCTTTCACCTCTCTTCTCTTTTCACTATTCTTTTCTTTTCTATTCTATCCTCACCAATTCTCTATATATTTCTTCTATCTTTTCCTATACCGTCTTCTTTTTCCTTCTCTATACCTTCTATGTATCATTCTCCCATTTCTCCAAAATCAACAGTCTATATATGCTGATCTAATCTATATTCTTCCTATTTTTTGGCCAATCTCTTTATGTGGTGGACTATTATCTGAGTTATATCTGACACCTCTATTTGTCCTTGTTATAGTAATAGTCTCAATTAAATTTTAACTCTATTATAATGCGTGCCTGTGGTAATTTCAAACTGCACATAGCATTTAAGCTTATTATTATCGCTTATCATGTGGACTTGTCACCCACATTGTTGTTTTTTCATGCCACATCATATGGCAAATAGAAAGCATGTGAAGGTGGAGATTTGAGTGGGTAGTCGATAGTAGTACCGACTCCCTCTCTTTCATAAAATGTTTTAACTTGCCACCAATTCATCACCATTGGCACATGGAATAGTTTGCATGCCAGGTAAAGTTTACTCCAACAGCTTTCACCACATCTAACAATCCTTGATCAACCTATAGTCTATGTTCTATTCAACCACTAAGTGTTTGTTAGTTTGCATGAATGATATTAATATTGACTCCCTTGCAAATCGATACCAAGTCTTAGTGGCATTTAAGTCTATGCCAAGTCAACCTCACCAATGATGACTTCCCTCATAACATGCATGGTTTGTAAATATGACATGGCATTTAATAAATTTGCTAGCCAAATCGATTATATGCTTCATTGACTATGACTTGGCATTAATAAATTTGCCAAGCATATCAGTTATGTTGCTTTTAAACAAAATCACTTTCCATGTTTTTATATATATATATATATAAACAATGAATTTCCATAAAACAAAATAATTTAATTTCATAAATATATTTACATATATAATAATTATGTACACATATATACGTATATGATCGAGTTATTATTCGAACTCATATACGTATAATTTTTTTAATATATATATAACTATAGTAATAAATCAATTCAAATTTAATTATCTTTTCTTTCTCAATTTATATATAAATCATATACGTATATATGTGTGTGTTTGTGCGTGTGTGTGTGTGTGTGTGTGTGTGTTTGTGTGTGTGTGTGTGTGTGTGTGTGTGTGTGTGAGTAACTTATTGACCATTGAAATAAATGGATATATTTATTTACGCTCTCTACCATATCCATGATTGATATTTCTTGTTTCTTTATGGAATTAGAAAATTGAAAATGCAAGTATCATTCTAAGCACATACCAGATTCCATCTTGCCTATCGAATTCTTTTTGCTAAGCGATTCATGCAGGGCCAGGTATTCTTCATTGACCAATAATTTTGGGGAAGTGTAAGCTTCAAGGTTGGGTGGAAAAAGCACCCGAATCTTGTTCTCATCTTCATTATAAAGATTTCATTGAAGATAGATTTGGAATACAGATCAATGGGCACATCTCATCCTTTATATTTTTCTTGTTATTTGAACTTAAGGCATTGGCAAGTCCTAAGTTTTGTATGTAGATATGAGTGAGATACTACTTACATATTCATATTGAATATAAAATCTTTTTCTCTTTATACAAATCTCATGTTTATTATGATATCAATGGAAGGATCATTTAGAGCTAAAGCTGAAATAAGTGGAAGAAAATAGACTTATTAAAGGAATTATGAGTTTATTTAAGAATAAAGAGTATTTCGTTTATAATTGAATTTAGAATATTTTACATCTTTACAAACACTCATGAGATTATGTTTAATGCTCAAAGAAAAATAAACATTCTCATTTCCCTTCTTCTCACCTTGCTTGGTGCAGATCATAATAGATCATTTGCCCACAAGTGGAACTATTCCATTGTTCCCCATTTTGATCTCAAACTTGACATTCTTGTTAATAAAAGAGAACAAACTCTCATTACCACTCAAGTGGTTACTGCAACCATTGTCCAAATACCACACTTCAGGGCTTCCTTCTTCTCCAATGTTGCACATGATGAAGGTTGTTGGCTGATTATTTTCAACCCCCCCCCCCCAACACACACACACATATATGTTATTATCTAAAAATCATAAGTGGAAAAATAAGCACAATATTTCATCCATTTCATTATGAGATTTACACATTATCTGCAAACAAAATGTGCATACAATCAAAATACATGTATAATCATTTAAAAATATTTAAATCAATCTTTCTTAAAGTTAAAGAAATATCAATGAAGACTACTCATAGCAAATTCTTCATTTAAACAAACACTCAAATAAAATCATTTTTAAATCATCTATATTTGCAAGATACAAATTATAAATTCTGATGTGGTGTGTGAGATTCCCATCTATTCTACCGAAGTCTAAGAGCTAAAAAAACTCTACCTGAACCATGTTCTCGCCTTCATATGCATTCACCTGTTCCTGCATTCACTCGCACTCAATTGCTCATTAGCAATGATGATCCCTATTTCATAATAAAAATAATACTGATCATTCAATTGCATTTAAATCATTTCATTGTATTTGAATTCCCATTTCATTGTCATCTTATTTCACACTAAAAATTTCATTTCCATTTCAATTTCATTTCATAAACGAAAAATAAACATTATTTTCTCAATTAAATAATTATAGATAAATATGGTTTGTGATAGTGTTGGTCAGTTGATCTAAAATGGATACAAGTTGTTGATGGAGAAGGGTGAGTTTGTCATTTTTGACAAAGATGGGAGTAATAGAGTTGTTGAAGCAGTTCAAATGATAAATAATTCAATTTCCTTTGAGAATAGAGATGTGTTTCTCTTCTTTGTTTTGCGTTGCACCTCCCATGAAAGCGTGTATAGTAGTGTAAAAGTTAAAGGCCCTCATAGAATCATTGAAGACCCTTCTAAGCTATGGAATCTTAGATATGGATACTTGGGTTATGCTGGTTTGAGTTTATTGTCCAAGAAAAGAATGGTAGATGGTTTACCAAGCATAGAAGAGCCTAGTAGCAAGTGTGAGGCTTGCATTTTGGGTAAGTGACATAGGCTTCCCTTTCAAAAATGAAACTCAAGAAGGGCAAGAGAACCATTGGAGCTGGTGCATATTGATTTGGTTGGCCCTATGAAAACCTTATCTATTGGTAGCATCCAATGTTTAATAACCTTTATTGATGATTTCAACAATAGAACATAAGTTTATTTTTTGAAGCACAAATCTAAAGATTTTGATAAGTTTTTTTTGTTTAAAGCCCAAGCTGAAAAGGAGACTGGACATTGCATAAAGGTCCTAAGGTCAGATTATGGAGGTGAGTATACCTCCAATGCTTTTGTGAATTTATACAAGAAAAATGGCATCAAGAAGGAACTTACAACCACATATACTCCACAACAGAATGGTGTGGCTGAGAGAAAGAATAAGACCATTGTTGAGATGAAAAGAAGCATGCTCAAAGAAAAGGGATTGCCAACTGAATATTTGGGAGAGGTTGTAGTAACAATAGTGTATTTGATAAATAGAAGTGCAACCAAGGTGGTTCATGACAAGATTTTGCAAGAGGCATGGTCTAAGTGCAAGTGGACAGTTGAGCAGCTTAGAGTGTTTGGGTGTGTGGCATATGCTCATGTACCAAAGGAGAAGACACAAAAGTTGGATGACAAGGGTGAGAAGTGCATTTTCATGAGCTATAGTGTTGAGTCCAAGACATATAGATTGTCCAACCCCAACACCAAAAAGATCATCATAACAAGAGATGTTGAGCTCTTGGAGAATGATTCATGGGATGGCTTGATGGATACCTCTTCATCCACCTCACAAAATATGCCCATCGATAATGATAATGAGTATGAAGATCAAGAAGATGGTGTGACAACTCCTGATGGCTCACAACAAATCATGCTAACTCCCAATAGAGATAGGCAATCAAGCAGACTATCATAAAATTCTCAAAGTTTAGTGAGCACTCATCAGATCCGGACAGCTCTTGAAAGTTCCAAACAACTCCAAATGGCTCCTGACAGAAACAAAAATAAATGCAAGCAGCCAAAGACAGCCAAAGAATCAACTTGTGAATGCTCCTAATAGTATAGATCAGAGTCTGCATAGCAGAGTAGTAGCAGTAGTGAGAGTTCAGACCCCACTCTTGCCTCCCTAATGCCAAAGAAGACCAAGAGTCTAAGGGAGATCCACCAAAATGAAAGGTATGATGATGGGTTTGATGAAAATGTGAACTTTGTATTATTTTCCTATAGTGATCTGATTTAATTTGAGGATGTTATTAAAGAGAAGGAATGGTGTTAGGGCATGGAAGTGGAAATAGATGCAATAGAGAGGAATGATACTTGGGAGCTAACTGATTTTCCTCCCAACAAGAAATTAATTGGGGTTAAATGAGTCTATAAGACCAAAAGCAATGCTAAAGGATGAATAGAGCACCACTTAACTGATTTTCCTCTCAACAAGCAAGTCATTAGAGTTAAATGGTTCTACAAGACCAAAAGCAATGCCAAAGGATGAATAGAGCACCACAAGAAAAGATTAGTGGTCATGGGGTACAAACAGAAGTTGGGAAGAGACTATGATGAGACGTATGCCCCTATTGCAAGAATGGAGACCACACAGACAGTCATAGCTATTGCAGCCCAACACAAATAGAATGTATTTCAAATGGATGTGAAGTTTGTCTTCCTTAATGGAGTGGTAAAAGAAGATGTTTATATGGAGCATCTACCTGTTTATGAAATTTTGGGTCATGAAGGCAAAGTATATAGGCTGAAGCAGGCTCTTTATGGGTTGAAGCAACCTCCATGGGCATGGTACAACAAGACTGACTCATATTTGATGAGCAATGGATTTGGCAAAAGTGATGGTAAACCCACTCTTTACATCAAGACAAGTAATGGTAATATTCCAATTGTCTTCTTGTATGTTGATTATTTAGTTTTCAGAGGGGATGATGATTTCCTCATTGTTGATTTTAAAGAGGCCATGAAAAGAGAGTTTGAGTATAGATTTACGTCTCTTGAGGTATTTTCTAAGCATAAAAGTAAAAAACAAAGGTATACTAATGAGATCTTGAAGAGATATAGAATGCATGGTAGAAAGCTTGCACCAACACCAACAACCATAGGTCTTAAGTTGAGCAAGGAATATTGCAGCAACAACATTGATCCGAGCAAGTATAAGAGTTTGGTTGGAAGTTTGATGTATTTGACAGCAAGTAGGCCTGATATAATGCATGCAATGAGTTTGATTTCTAGATTTATGGAGACTCTAAAGAACACTGATTGGAAAGCGGGTAAGAGAATATTGAGGTATGTGAATGGCACTAAGGTATATGGCATTTTGTATAATGTTGCAAGTGATTTAAGGTTGTTTGGTTATACAAATAGTAATTGGGCAAGAAGTTTAGATGATAAGAATAGCACATCGAGCTATGTGGTTAATTTGGGTTTGGGTGTAATCTCATGGGCTTATAAGAAGCAACCCATTATTTCCCTATCAACAACTGAAGTTGAGTATATAGCAGTGAATGCAGTAGCATGTCAATCTATTTGACTAAGAAGAATCTTGGCAAATTTGAAGAAAGAACAAGAGGATGGAACTGTAAAAACCTAAATATGGTATGAAGATAATTAATTGAATAAGCAATTATTTAATTAATCTCCCTTCCTAATTTAATTGAATTGATTAGCAATTTGATTAAATTCTCCCATTCATCTACTTATTAATAAATCTAAGGATTTATTTAATAGGTTCATTTCAATAGTCCCCTTTGATTCATTAATTCAAATTAATTAATCCTCCCTCCATTTAATTCATTTCTTCTAATCCCCTAATTAATTAAAACAAATCAATTTATGAGTTGTTGAGAGTTAATTGTGAATTTTTAAATTCAAATTACCCACATGCCTCCTAACTTCTAACCACCTAACCTAACCATCCCTCTAGCCTAACCCATTCCACTTAACCCTAGGTTTAACTAATCCTATCCTATCTTGCACATCCTAACCTCCTTATCCTAACCTTCTATGGTGTGGATATTCTCCCCTTGAGACACATGGCACTTTGGCCACATGTCTCCTCTCTTGGACACTTGCCCTCTCATGAGAAAGGCTCCTTGACGCTTGTCACCACAGAGATGCCAAGTGTCCCTCCCTCCAACCTCTTCTCTAACCTTCTCCAATTTCACCCTTGATATCTTCAAACTCAATCTTGATCGTTGATTCCTGCCACCTCACCCCTAGCCTTGGAAATCCTATAAATATCCCCCATTTTGGAGCACAAAGGATCCCATCTCATATCAATTTAGGCATTGTTACTATAGCCATATCATTTGAGCATTGTTATTATAGGCAATTGCATCTTAGATCTAGTTTAATTTGATCATTTTCTAGCATAATTGTTGAATCATGTAGCTTAATCAATCTCCTTTCTAGCTTAATTGCATCATCATCATAGCTCTAGCTTGCATATCATTTTCATTTCAAATCGTCTGTCTAGGTGTAGTCAAGTCACTAGGATTGCTTATCCAGATCTGAGAGAAAATCCAGACTCACATCTCTTAGGAGGTGATAGGTCCGTTTGTCATGGTTTATCTTTCATTTCCTTTTAATTTGCTAGCCATGCTTGTAATGATCTATTGAGTGTTTGTGTTGCGGCTATAGGTATCGTACTTCACACACATGACATTTTGGCACCCACCATGGGGTCAGAAATCTCATTTTTGGCCTCTTAGCATCATCAAATTTGCAATCTTGAAGGTTTTTGGCCAGGTCTGATTCAGAATCTTGTATGAGTATCTTTGCAGTATCGTACGAGTTTCTTTGTGTAATCATATGGGTATGTGAGAATACTCATACGAGTAGGTGAGAATACTCGTATGAATTTCTGCTTCTATGTTTTTAAAATAGATTACATTTTAGGGTTTTCATGCTTCAATTTAGCTATTACTAATGCTAACCCTGGCCTATTTGTGAAATTTTCTAGCAACCTAACTGGTTTTTGCAGGACGATTGTCGAAGATTACACTTGTCAAAGCTTCATTTCATCAAAACAACATAGCTACTAACATATCTGTTTTACAGGTTGCCTAAAGGAGAACTCAAGCAAACTTTGTATCTTCTTTAAGTTTTCTAGGCACACTTATTTTGTTAATGGTAAATGAACATCTTATTTTCTATATTTGAGAAGTTGTCTAAAAGGTAGGAGAGTACTCTCTTGTCCATTTGGACAATCAAAAACTTGAAGTGCTTCTATAATTGAGATTTGATTACCTTTAGCAGGCATGTCTTAATGGGAAAAAGTAATCACCCTGTGAGAATGACCCAAGTGACTATAGCTAGACCTAAGCTTTACGACTCACTCTAAAAAATATGTCTCTCAGGATTAAAGTCTCAAAGGATGGGATTATTTGAGTTTTCTCTTTTGAGATCTTTCATATCATACATTTAGTAGGGCCTCATGGTCTCAATCATGCTTGCATGACTACTTCTTCTTTTGGTACCTTGTTGACCTATAGGCCTCAATTGCGCTTGCGCAACTACAAGGGGTAATTTCAAATGGAAACCCTTACTAAGAACCCTAAGATAGAAGCTTCCTGATTCACCTCTGAAAGGGGGATAATCTTTGTGCAAGAGAGATAGTAACTCTCCTAGGACACTTGCCATATTGTGCCCCTATTAGTGTTTGGAGTCAGATAATATGGCGTTGAGAATCCATTGTGTGAGACTCAGTAGCCGTATTCTGATTAGCTATTGGGTGTGTATCTAAGTTTGCAAGCAAAGGTTTTCTCTCTTAGCCAACTTTCTTAGGATTTAGCATGTTGTGCTTGAGGTCACTTATCATATCACGTGTTTGTTGTGTCTTCATCCCTGAAACAGAAAATCAGACATCTAAAAACTGGAAAATAGAAGCAAAACATCAAACTTCATTGAAAAAAAATCTATCCAAATAAAAAATTTGTCTCTGTTTTGTCCTAAGTCATACAAGCTTTCTAGTTTGTTGTACGAGAAATCTAGTTTATCATATCATTCTGTGGGAATTGTCGTACGAGTCCATTTAACAAAGGATTTTGTGTTATCTTTTGTCATATGGTTTTGTGAGAAAGCTCGTACGAGTTTATGCCTTTATCATATGAGATTTATAGTTTATTGTATGGGCTTGTCTAAATTGTCGTTCAGGGCTGTCTAAACTATAATACAAATTTTTGTCTCTGTTAGTCCAAATCTATCTTCTTGCATGTCTTTTTCAGACTTGTCATGTTTTCTTGGTCAATTTACAGTGAGCATAAACACTTGATATTTGTCATTTTGTGCTTAGATTGTCTTCCTGGTTCACTTGGTCAAGTTATCATCTGTCAAATCAGATTCTAGAAATAGACACCTCAAGATTTTCAAGTCCTCACCTTTAACAAGTTCAAGATCTAAACATCTCAAAGTGCATTATCTCTCTCTTTGATAAACTGATCACACAAAACATAGTTTCTCATCAGGATCTATCATCCTCTATCACGAAACTACAACGTTTGGTTAGAATAACCTTGTCCCATGTATCGTAGGATATATCGTTCCTATTGGACTTGGTTTTATCAAAATCATCATCATTGCACTCCAAAACCAAAGATTGAAAAAAACTTGCAAACACTTAAACACTTGAATTATCTTTTCGTGTCATATCACTCTATCACATTTACATTGATAGTTGATCACTTATAGAAACTTTTAGATAATCAAATACTTGCACAACATTCAACACATGTGTATGCCCATTTTAACTAGAGCACAAAGACATAATATCACTGAAATGAAAATTGAAACATTCAAAATAGCTGAAGATCATAGAAACATGGCAAACCAAAGAAAAATACAAGAAGAAGACATAACAAGTCAATATATCAGAGAAATCAAACAAGTCCAAAATCAAAAGCCAACTATGTCAAAACCTCACAAGGATTCAAATACATCTCCAAAGAAAGGTGACTCTTTTATGCAACTCTTAAAGAGATCTCTAAAGGATTTTGCTGAGGAAGATCAAAAGTCGCTCACCTATGTCTAGCAATGGCTCACCCCCCCATAAGAAAATTGACTCTCCAAAGGCATCTATTCCTACACCTCTTGAAAACATGCAAGAACCTTCCATAGCATCCTCACCAAACAATACACCCAAACCTATTTAAGAGGATCCTATTCAAAGCCCATCTCCTTCATATCTAAGAATTGATTCCTTGCAACATCCCCATAATGCTTTCTTCCAAATTGAAGTCCTCATTCATAGAATGCTCATTAAATGTGACCTAATAGATAGGGGAGTTGGCTTAAACATTTGCTAATTGAGTCTTGTTCGTGCTCTAGGTTATTCAGAGGATGCAGTTGATCCCTAAAAAAAGATCACCATCAAAGCATATGATGAAGAAGAGAATTCCTCTAAAGGAATTGTGATATTACCCATCAAAGTGGGACCTTTGCAGAAAGACACAACATACAAAGTTCTAGAATTGGACTTACCATACAACATAATCTTGGGAAGACCATGGATACATGACATTCAAGCTATTCCATCAACATGTCATCAGTGCCTAAATTTTCCATACAATGGGTAGGAAATCATGATCTCAATA
Organism: Cryptomeria japonica; assembly: GCF_030272615.1. Taxonomy (NCBI): domain Eukaryota; kingdom Viridiplantae; phylum Streptophyta; class Pinopsida; order Cupressales; family Cupressaceae; genus Cryptomeria; species Cryptomeria japonica. The sequence continues at coordinate 213,198,005 of NC_081408.1, forward strand.
GACTCAAATTCATTGCAGCGTTGTAGTAATCTAAAACCATCTCAAGAGGTTATCATTCCACATAATAGAGAGGCAGCATCTTCAAGCACACAATCCAAGGAACAATCATTTGCATCAATTTTGTCAAGCATAGAAAAACAAATGTAGCTAAGCGATCAAGGGAACGAAGAATATTTGTTATCATGGAAAAACAAACAAGAGCAACTTGAAATTGAAAGGGAAGAAGAAGTTGTAGGTGTCGATGTAGTTTATGCATATGCAGGGAAAATGTTAGGAACTAGAATACTTGAAATAGAATCACATTCAGCTGACTTGGATTTAATCTAGGAAAATCAGGAGCTACTTGTGAAAGGTCATTCTGATGAGAGTATCATTCTAGACATGGAAATACATATTGAAAATTATGACATCTCTATCATGACCCCTAATATCTTTGAAACAATTCAACATGAGGATCTTTTACCCTTAATCCATCTTGAACCTATGGACTATGAAAATGAAAGACATACTACCATTGATACCTTACTTAATGACCATGCCATATCCTTATACCTCACTACAATAGAACCCACAATAACTTTCAATACGGATTTAGCCAACGTATCTTCGAGTCAAGTGGGTACCAAATCTCCTAGTTGCAAAAGTGAAAATAAAGAAAATATTATCAGGTCTACTGTTGAAAACCATTTATTGGCAACATTAGACCGTGAAAAAGTAAAAATAAAGGACACATCTAACGGTGGAAACCTGCTCGAGGAACCGAAAGATGGGAGATTTGACACCTTACCTAAATACTATCAAGAGAGGTCATCTATCCTGATAGAACCAATAGAGGCAGTTACCATGGGCACAACTGATCTAAATCCACAAATCTCTCTATCAAAACATGAAGTACATAAATACTTGGAACCCTTCAAAAGATGGAAAATCAATTTTACTAGGTCATATGCAAACATTCCAAGGTTAGATCCATATCTTATAATACATCACCCAAATATCAGGCTAGGAGCAAGAATCAATAATGGAACACAACATCAATCAGGAGTAGGCATTCTATTCATCACACTACAAGGTCATACATTTCCAAAAGTGTACAAATTAAGTTTTCCATGTACCAACAATATAGTAGAATATGAAGCTTTGGCTACAGGTATCAAAATGGCTATAGAATGGAACATTACACAACTTCAAGTCTTTGGAGACTCTCAGCTCATCATCAATCAAATCAATGATGATTATCAAACAAAGGATGAAAAGCTAATGCCTTATAAGAAGATGGTTGATGATGTCAAGAAATATTTTGTAGAAATAACTTTTCACCAGATTTCAAGGAATGACAACAAAGCAGCAGATGCCATGGCAACACTTTCTTCTCTCCTTCAAACATAGAAAAATCAAGAGCATTACGAATTCCTGGTGAAAGAGTTGTTTTACCCTGCACATAATTGTCCTGATTCCCAAACTATCTATCACCTTTTTGGGCATGATTCCTCCCGCTATGGCCAAACTTATACATACTTGAAAGATAATAAACTCCCTCCTAACCTATCAAAGAACCAAAAGAGAAACTTTGTTCGTCAATCCTCACATTATACTCTCGTCACGGATACCCTTTTTAAATGAGGTCTTGGTGGTACTCTTTTAAGATGTCTTGAACAAGAAGAATCTGAGAAGGCCTTAAATGAAGTCCATAATGGCATTTGTGGCACTCATTCAAGTGGTCTTACCCTTTCAAAAAAAATCATACGCTTGGGCTATTACTGGCTAACTATGGAACGAGATTCTTTTCAAATAGCTAAAACATGCAAACAATGTCCGATCCATGGGAATTTGATTCATGCACCAACACAAGAACTTCATGCTTTGGCAACATCTTGGCCTTTCTACCAATGGGGTGTTGATCTAGTAGGAAAGATAAATCCTTCTTCATCCAATGGTCACAAATTCATCATTGTAGCTATAGAATATTTCACAAAATGGATTGAGGCAGTACCTCTCATCAATATCATAGAAAAGCAAATTGTTGCATTTATCTTCAACTACATAATCTGTTGCTACGACATACCCATGACCATTATCATTGATAATGGGTGACCGTTCAAGAATCAGGATGTACAAGACCAATGCAAAAAATTCAAGATCCAACACAAATTTTCCACATTCTACTATGCACAAGGGAATTGGCAAGTAGAAACATCAACCAAAACCATTTTGAAAATCCTCAAAAAGACAGTGAATGATGCTAGTAGAGATTGGCATATTCAATTGAACCCTTCTCTATGGGCCTACCATACCAGTATCCATACACCAATAGGTGCCACACCTTTCTCTCTTGTCTATGGATTAGAAGCAATAATGCCAATAGAAGTAGAGATACATTCTCTATGAGTATCATTAAAAGGCCTTATTCCAGATGAAGAACAACAAATATCCAGACTACAAGAACTATAATTGATCCATGAATGAAGACAAAATGTCTTTGATCATTTAAAGGGATAACATCAATGAATGTGTCGTAGTTACAATCATAAGGTCAAACCGAGAGTATTTCAAGTTGGAGAACTGGTCCTAAAGGAAAATCCATGCAACCAGTCCAATCGAGAAAAGAAAGGGAAGTTTGAACCAAACTGGTTAGGTCCATTTGTGGTCACAATAGTATTTGGGTTAGGAGCATATCAGCTATCAAAATAGGATTGGGATCAGCTCAAGGAACCCATCAATAGCATGCATTTGAAGAAGTTTTATGTCTGAAAAAGTAGAAAAATCCAAAAACAGTGAAAAAGTAGAAAATTCAAAAACAGTGAAAAAGCAAAAAATCCAAAAATAGTGAAAAAGAAGAAAATCGAAAAACAATGGAAAATCAGAAAAAAAAAAAATCAAATATGAGAAAAAGTGCAATAAAAACAGATGGTGAAAACCTGACAAACAAGCGTTATTTGTTGGCTAGCTCTTCCATCTATTAGTTCATGCATCCTTCTGCTTGCTTTCATTCTCCGTCAGTGTTGTTCATATCCATAATAATAAGATAATGATTCTTTGTACATACATAGGCATCGCAACTGATTTCTCGCCATGGTTTCGATCATTGGGTATATCATAATGACTTTGTTTCTAGGCTTGGGGCAAAATCCTACACCTAGCTAGGGGCAAAATTTATGATCATTTTGGGATTAATCAAACAAGTATAACAATAGCGAAAACTGAGACACATCCAATGTTGAACATAAGATTAAATTGTCAACCATCAAACTACCAAATATCAATCTAAGCACATCACACACTTTTCAATAGATGATATCTTTTGGATCATGCTTTAAACACTTTGATTCAACATTTTTATGTTGATTTTCGCTAACATGATTTCTGAGTGACTCTATGATGTCTCTGACTAGAGGAACAAGGAACATGATATTATTCTTGTTTGTTGTCTATAAATTAATCATCAATATGTACAAACTTATCTCAGGACATGATCATCAGAGTATCATCGAAGACAAATCCAATTTGCGTATAGAAATGGTTAATACTGCCTGTTTTACACAAGCAACACTTAGGTCATCTTGGTTCAATTATACCTCGATGCTTGTGCTAACTTGCAATATCAAAATCCAGGAAAGAAGTGCTTAGGTCATCATGGTCCAATAATATCATAGATGTTTGCACTCACTTCCCACATTTTAAAAAGCTCAATGATGGCATTACGCAATAACCCAATGACTGGTCCGATCGTAGCCTTGCATTTCATTTCATTTGCATTTGCATTTAGCTTGCATTTCATTCTTGCATGGAATCACAAAAGCGCATCTTATCCAAGGTTAAATCTATCGTAGGAGTCATCAAAACATCATCATAAGTGTATACACAATCACATTGATGACTCATCTCTCTCTAGATATTGTCAACCCAGCGTAAATCTTATGCTACCCCCTCAAATGGACCCATGTTAGCAAATCTGAATCTTCCTACAACCTGCTATCAACAAAATATAAGTTTTTTATCCAATCAACCTTATCAATTATATCAATCGATCACATCTAATCTATTCTATCATGTCTTATACAAGATGTATCTTTCCTGGAACCAGACGTTCTGATCAAGTCTTATACAGGATATATCGTTCCTGAAACCGGATGCTTTGATCATCTTTGTCTTATACAAGAGGTGTCATTCCTGAAACCAGACTAAATCTTGATCTTATCAATCTAATCAATCAAGCTTTATCAATCATCACATCGAGAACTGCATCACCATAATCAAAGAACTCACACTTTCATCGGGAAATCAATTTCGCAATGATGCAACACTCCAAAGGTCCATTATCTCAATTGATCTCCTGAGGGGGCATAATCATACCACACTTTATCAATCAATGTCTGGGGCATCCTATCGAACCAATATCATCATCAAAATGAGATTATTCTTTGAATCAACGCGTCATCACACCTCGCTTCAAAGAGGGGCAAAATGCATACACCTAAAAATAGTCTAAAGATAATTAACTGAATAAGCAATTATTTAATTAATCCCCCTTCCTAATTTAATTGAATTCATTAGCAATTTGATTAAATTCTCCCATTCATCTACTTATTAATAAATCTAGGGATTTATTTAATAGGTTCATTTCAATAGACCCCTTTGATTAATTAATTCAAATTAATTAATCCTCCCCCCATTTTAGTCATTTCTTCTATTCCCCTAATCAATTAAAGCAAATCAATTTATGTGTTGTTGAAAGTTAATTTGTCTTTTCCTATTATTTGAATTTTTAAATTCAAATTAGCCACATGCCTCCTAACTTCTAACCACCTAACCTAACCATCCCTCTAGCCTAACCCATTCCACTTAACCTTGGGTTTAACTAACCCTATCCTATCTTGCACCTCCTAACCTCCTATGGTGTGGATATTCTCCCCTTGACACACATGGCACTTTGGCCATATGTCTCCTCTCTTGGACACTTTCCCTCTCATGAGAAAGGCTCCTTAACACTTGTCACCACAAAGATGCCAAGTGTCCCTCCCTCCAACCTCTTCTCCAACCTCTTCCAATTTCACCCTTGATATCTTCAGACTCAATCTTGACCGTTGATTCTTGCCACCTCACCCCTAGCCTTGGAAATCCTATAAATATCCCCCATTTTGGAGCACAAAGAATCCCATCTCATATCAGTTTAAGCGTTGTTACTATAGGCATATAATTTGAGCATTGTTATTATATGCAATTGCATCTTAGATCTAGTTTAATTTGATCATTTTCTAGCATAATTGTTGAGTCATGTTACTTAATCAATCTCTTTTCTAGCTTAATTGCATCATTATCATAGATTAATCATGCATATCATTAACTTAATTAGCCTCTTGGATCAATATAGCATAATCAATCTCATCTAGCTTGCATATCATTATCATTTCAAATCCTCTGTCTAGGTGTAGTCAAGTCACTAGGATTGCTTATCCAGATCTAAGAGAAAATCCACACTTGCATCTCTCAGGAGGTGATATGTCACTTTTTCATGGTTTATCTTTCATTTTATTTTAATTTTCTAACCATTCTTGTAATGATCTATTGAGTGTTTGTGTTGTTGTTGCGGGTATCCTACTTCACACACACGACAGGAACAACAATCTTTTGTGACAATGTTTCATCAATTCCACTGAGGAAAAATATTGTGCTTCATGAAAGAAGCAAGCACATTGAAATCAGGTATCACTTCATTGGAAGTTTAGTTGATAATGTTGAAATCAAATTAGAGTTTTGTAGATCTAAGCAGCAACTAACAAAAATTTTCACCAAGAGATTGGGCAGAGACAACTTCAAGTGCTTAAGGAGAAATCTGGGCATAGTTGATTTAGATTTCGTTTGAGTTTGTTGGCTCAGGATAAATGGGGAGTGTTGAAAATATTTATTGCCCTGAGCCTAGTCAACCCCCAACATATATATCTCCCCACCTACCTCTTAGGAGAGCAGCTATAACAAATACAGCCTAGAAGTAGATTTGAGCAAATTTTGGGATCAACATCAAACAACTCCTGACATGAATGCAAAGAAATTAATTTGGTAGATAATTTTGAATTTAAAATTCTGAGAGAGAATTTTAAAGTGGACAGAAAAGAGACAAAAAAGGAGAGCATTCTCTAGTCAGTAAAAGCAGATCAGTAAATTAGAGAAGAACTGCAACTCTAGAGTGAGTGCAAAAAAATTTGTAAATAGTAGCAACCTGTGCATTGTTTGTCGATAGAGAAAGATAGCTCCTAACTGTGTGATTTGTTAATAGAGTAGTGATCGCTCCAAGAGAGCATGTGTTTGTAGTGAGCTTAGAGAAGATCTATTTTGTATGTTTGTATGTAGTTCCTGATCGCTGCCTGTAGATTTCTAATTAGTAGTTAGTTTATAATTTGTATCTTGTATTTTGTCATTTCCAATCATTTAATAGAAATCAAGAAAGCTTGTATGTCTCCTTGCGTGTTATTGACTTTATTCTTGTGGGCGTGTTCCCAGCTATTTGGGAAATGAGAAAACAATCTCTATGCATTGTTTGGGTTTGCCCAGCTTGAGAGAATTTGAACTCTCCTCACCGTTTCCTTCTATTTTAGCTTTTTGATAACTCAGAACCCTTTATCTCATATCATCAACAAGACATATGTAGGCAAGCACTTACCACCGCCAACAAATTAAGAAATACTTTAGAATTATGTTGTTGTAAATTTAGCAATGAATTTTCACTTATATTTTCAAGATAATAAATTTAATTTTATAAATTATATAAAGTTCTAAAATTTTAGGTTTAAGTTAAGATTGATTGTAACTTGTATTTACAATTAAGTTTTAATGTATCTTTAGATTTAGCATTCTAATGTGTAAATGAATATTGGGTTGATTTCATATTTTTTGTTTTGTTTTTATTTGAAAATCTTGTAATATAATTTATTGATGAATTTGATTTTTTCTCTTGTTTTTTTGCATTTGTATATCAACTTCAACATAATATTTTTGATCTGATATGGGAGAGGAGTATGGGTTGATACCTATTTCTTCCCCAACCAAGGACTAAGATGTATCTATTGTACCAAGATCATCCAAGACATGATCCGAATTTCATACCCTATATTTTTGTAAAATTTAAAGTCTTACACACAACAAAATTTAATATTTAATAAACTCATTCAAAACCCATTCAAATTAAAATTATTATCAATTTTTTTATTGTTTTGAATTTAATAATCAGCTTGTATTCATAAATCTCATTATAACAAATATATCATTTTTTAACAAAATATATTTTAATGAATATCACATAATATTCTTTTTATAACTAAATACCCACTCCATTAAAAATCATGAGATTAATTTGTAATGAAAAATTATAATCATGTATGTGTAGATAGTGATTCTTGATTTCGGATTGCTTAATCTTATTTTCATGTGAAGCCTTTCTAGCAAACTTTATTATTATTATTTTTAATTATTTCATCCACTACTATCAAGATTTTGCGTTAATGAAAATTTATTTGGTGACGTAACCAAATAACTTTTGGACTAAATATGTCTAATTTTTCTAATAAAAAAGATGTTTGTCTTAGTAAGGTTTTTGTAATGAAAATGATTTCTTTTAAATTCTTGTAAGAAGTCTATTCACTTCAACATGGAAAATCATAAGAAGTATGGAATTGCTGTCCTCTTCAATCAGTGTAGATAAATAAATACAATAGAAGGAGCTAAATGTCCATTAAAGTTCAGTGCCATATACTACAGAAGAGAAGAATCTTAAGTATGGCGCTGTTGATAGATTTGGACAGGTGGTTGGAAATCAGCAATTCTGATATTAGGTACTCTCAAAGCTCTCAAGCTTTGTTTCTATTTTAATAAAATATCATATGAATGATAAAAGTTTAAAATATCTAAGATAATCTGACAACTGACCATGTTTTATGACACTTAAAAAATGTTATTTCTATTAATTGTTCTTGTAGATGATGTATAGTAGTAAACCACAACATATAGACAAAAATTTGTAAATTGATTGGTCATATCAGTTATGACACCTGCACATCATGATAAACTGATTCATTGTATTTGTACATGAACTTTACTAGTCAACCAAGGATTTGCAAGACTAGCATTCTTTGGAGTTAGTGTAAATCTGGTTGTATTTTTGACAAGAATACTTAAGCAGAGCAATGCATCAGCGGCAATTAATGTCAGCAAGTATGTGTTCCCTTGTGGGGGCATTTCTGAGTGGTTCATACATGGGGCGCTTCAGGATATGCACTAGCTTTCTTTGTATATTTGTTGAGGTAAATTAAAGACATTCAATTCAATTCGATTTTCTAGTTTTTGGGCACCTAATTAAAATATTTCGATACACGCAGCTAATGGACTTGACGGGGCATGTGCTAGTTTGCCTGCACCTATTCAAGTTAGCCTTACAAAAATCCATAATTTATCATATTTCTTTGACAAACAGGGCTAGTTTTTCTAGCACTGTCATCTTAACTACTCTTGTTGAAGCCTTCTGGATGTGGAGATGGCAATCTAAATTGTGAAAATTTTACCCCTGCAACAGTTGGACTATTTTACTTGTCTATCTATCTTGTGGCTTTGGGAAATGGAGGATACCGGCCCTTTATAGCTAGTTTTGGGGTAGATCAGTTTGATGAAGAAGATGAAACAAATGCAAAATCAAAAGTAGCTTTTTTCAACTGGTTCTACGTTGCCTTTTGTTGGGATGTGAAGTCTAACAGTCAATCATTTGTCTTTTAGAGACTCTTCGCTTGAAGGCTCTATATGATTATATATACTGAGTAAAGTCCATGCTTGATGTAGAGTTGTATTTTGCATTGTTGATTAATAGAAGAACTCCCTATGTTTCTGATGAACGTAGCTACTTAATGGTGAACCACATTAAATTTATGGTTATCTATTTTCTAACACGATACTTGCTTACTTAAAAATAATGGCATGTGGTCATTAGGATTCCGGTTTTCTGCTCTAGCAGAAATAACCTCCACCATGTTATTTCTGTTTGGAATTCAAAGGTATAGACATCGCATCCCCAGAGGCAATCCATTAAATCGTATTGGTCAAGTGTTTGTAGCAGCAATAAGAAAATACTGATTAAAGCTCCCATCGAATGCTGAGGAGCTTCATGAGATATCTAGTAAACATAGTGGAATCAATGGAAATCGAAAAATACTATACAGTTCAGGATTCAGGTTTGTCAAAAATACTATACATATTCCGGCTTCATTTCTTATGATGTCAGAGTCAATATACCTAATTTATATGTAATTTATTATAATAATGCAAGAAACCATTTTAAACTTAATTTGATGAATTGGTATGATTATTTATACTGGTTATTGCAGGTTCCTTGACAAGGCAGCAATAGAAACGGAGGATGACAAAGTGGAAGGAAACCCCAAAAATCCGTGGAGACTTTGTACTGTTACACAAGTGGAAGAAGTCAAGTGCGTTTTGAGATTAATCCCAATCTGGTTGTTCACAATTATTGACTCAGTTGTGTTCACCCAAATGTCATCTTTGTTTGTAGAACAAGGTGCTGCGATGGATACTTTCCTGGGCAACTTCAATGTCCCACCTGCTCCAATGTCAATGTTCGACATTTTTAATGTTGTAATACGGATAGTAATATACAGAAGGGCATTGGTCCCTCTGGGTTTCAAGATCTCTGGAAATCCAAAGGGTCTAACTGAGTTACAAAGGATGGGTGTTGGCTTGATATTGAGCATGCTTGCCATGGTTACAGCTGGTCTAGTTGAGGTGTATAGATTGAAAGCAGCCAGCAATAAAAGTCATAACACAAGCTCTCTCAGCATTTTCTGGCAAATTCCTCAGTACGCCCTAATAGGGGGTTCAGAGGTGTTCATGAATCTGGGCGAGTTAAGACTTTTTCAATAACCAATCACCTGATACACTCAGAAGCTTAGGAAGTGCCCTTCGCATGACTTCCATGTCACTTGGAAATTATGTCAGTAGTTTGCTAGTGAGAATTGTAATGGACATTACAAACAGGGAGAACAGTCCTGGTTGGATACCTGCAAACCTTAACCATGGACACATGGATCTGCAGAACCCACCATCAGATTTTTTGCATTATTTTCTCAATCTAGGATTCTACATATTTCTTGTTACTGAATTTTTATTTAGACGGTACATTGACTACTCATTTTTAAGAATTCAATTGGGTCATTTCAGATCTCACTAGTTTTTTATCACTTTGAGATATGGCGCAACCCAGCTGGATGTCATATTCGTTTTCTGAAAGGGGAGGCCAAACTCCTAAGTCAGGCACACTCACCAGAGCTATGAGAGGAGATAGATTTGACTCTGGTGGTTTCCATGAGCCCGTGTTAAAGAAAATAATGCATATTTAATGATCTACATAAACTTCTATCGCTGACTAAGTGATTCACTTATTATTTTGCAGAATTATCAGACGATATGTTTGTCATTCCACAAAATGTGTAGCATTAAATAGAATTTAACAGTATGATAATAATATTTAACGGAAGTATCATGATTTTGTAAAATTAATTGAAAAATTGAAACATGAAATGATGATTGGTAGGGAAGCCCATATACCAAGGACAAGGAATATAACTGATAAGCTGTCGAGCATTACATGGGACTATCCACCTCTATACTCTACGTCTTTGATAATGCCAGTTTATAACTTGTTTCCCTGTATATAAAATGCGAGAGGAGACGAGCATGAAATTTTGGAAAGTCTGATTCTTAAAATCTTGCTAGTCATTGACGCCACGTAAAGTCACATAAACGTTCCTCTTGCCGTGTAGAATTGGATTTCATGTAATGTTTTTTTTATTTTTCATTTTTATATGAATAAGCAATATATATTTTTTACAATCTATATAAATAAAATTTAAAGGTATGGAGACATAAATTTTGTTATTATTTTACTTAAATAATAATATTATTAAGTTAAAAATAATTATAATATTCATTTATCCAAGAAAAACCTAAAAAATTTTAAAATGGTGAGCGAAGGTGGCGGCTCCTAACCAGCAAGCAGGTGGAAGGTCAAGGGGAGATTAGATCATGGAGCGACGAAGCTGACGAAGCTTTTCCCATCGAAGCTATGAGGAGCTAGACTATCGGCAAGTGACCAACTCTTGAGTCATCAACAAGGAAAGATCAGATCCCAGGCCGACCATGGAAGGTGGATGTACCTAATCCGGTGCAGAGAAGATATAAGGATCTAAGACCTCAGAGGAAAATAGATATTAGTCATCCCTACACAAACAGTAACCTCAGGCCAATAAACTTGCAAGCATGGAAGAAGAATGGCTTTTCATGGAGCAATGATGGTTGGTTTCGCAATGTGAAGCTTCCTGCTACTGAGTTGCCACGCAATTGGAATTCATTATTAAATCCTAATCCCTCTGTATTGGAGACAGAAAGATTTAACATCCCTAATTGCCATAGGCAAGGTTTCAACCCTCCACTGGGTAATGACCCTAAAAGGTTTTAGAATGGACAATTTACGCAAGACAGAACTTCACGAGCCAATCATGTAGAGGTTTGGCGGTCCATTGCTTTGGTCAGAAACCAACAATCTAACTTGGATCGAGTGGGGCAAAATGAACCCTGGCGAAGATACCAACCATCGGTTTATCCAAACATTCACAAACTGGTAAGGAAAATCTCGAGACCCACTATTATTTTGGATGATAACAAGATCAATTTGGCTAGGTCAAATCTTCAAGATTACTGTTTTTTTACTAAATGGGGTGGAGGTAAATGGTTAAGGGGAAATTTTGAGAAATGGTGTAGATCGCAATGGGGGGAGGGCATTAACTTTAATGTTCTTCTGAATGATTACTATCTGATTGAGTTTATTAAAAAAGAGGACATATGGAATGCTAAAAATAAATGTCCTTATACTCTGGATGGGATTGGAGTGCATATAATTGATTGGATACCTAATATCAATCCTCGGTTTCATACCTTACCAGAAAGCACAGTCTAGTTAAGACTATACAACTGCCCATCGGACTATTGGCACATTGAGATTATTAAAGACATTTGCAAAGAACATGGCACTTTTGTAACTGTCGATGATATTTTGGAGGATAGGGTTTGGTGTAGTTTTATCAGGATATGTATTAATACCAGCCAAATTTCCAGAATCCCAAAAGAAGTCAAAATTATTGGTGTCGGCAATGTATGGATTCAAAGGATCGACATAGAAGATCAATTGCATCTTTTCCCCAAATGCTTCTCAAGGGAACATATTGGTCTTGAATGTGAAGTTCCGGCCTCTATCTTAAGAAATTATGCTTGTGTGCAAACTCAGTTGACTGATGTGAAGTCATATAAGGAAAATACATGAATACTGGGAACAAATGATGTAGAACAATCCTCGATGGCCAGTATGAAGGAAGTGGAAATTAATAATCCTATTGATAATTCTCCTCTCATTGTATCTAGCTAGCAACAGATCCATATTGACAACAATGATAGTGCTCAAGCTCTACTAAATCTAATGGAAGATGCTAAATCCCTTCAAAATGATATTGCAATAGAGCTCACAGCTTCTCTTTCCTCAGAGTCCACTAAGTTCGGTGAATTTAGGGTGACGGGGGATGAGAATATTCACCCTCTACTAGTTGATCCAAACACCTCTGGTGTTTTGAGAAAGAAAGGCATCACCACTAACTTGGAAGAAGGAGAAATTGTTTCCTTTGCCTTGGAATGGGAAGAAGATTTTGAACCAGTTGCCAACCTAATAATGGATAATATTGCGAAAGGTTTTGGGAAGACTGCTTCATATATTAATGCTCTAAACTTTAAACCAAAGGGCAAAAGCGGGTGCAAATCAAGGAAAACAATGCTGAAAATCGCAGGTGTGGCTAGTGGGCAGTCCAAACTTAGTTTAGGGAATGGGACCCCCCTTTCATAGGATTAATGAGGCTACTATCTTGGCATTTCAGGGGCCTTAATGCCCCTGACAAATGGTGCTTAATTAAGCACCAAATTGATGAGACTAATGGAGATATTTGGGTATTACAGGAAACTAAATGGAGTCAGGTTGAGATAGAAAAAAAAAATGAAAGCATGGAAACAATGAAAAGGTCTATTGAGGCAATCCGAGGGGGCCTCTGGTGGTATGGGAATAATTTGGAATCCTATGAATGTTAAAATCACACTCCTTGGAGAAGATAAATATTGGCAACATTGTCTGGTCACTAGTTTATGCAAAAATGAGAGTTTTAATCTCTTTAATGTCTACGGACCCTCTGTTGCTAATGACAAACGAGATCTTTGGGCACTTCTATCAAACATATTCCAACATATTTCTAAGGGCAACTGTGTGTTTGTAGGTGACTTCAATGCTATCCTAGAAGGCAATGAAAAGATGGGTGGTATTTAGAGGATTGGTGTGGTTTAGAAAGACTTCTAGGAATATGTAGAAAAGAATTAGCTATTGGATTTTGCCTCGAAGAATGGAACCTTCACATGGACAAATAGGAGAACCGGTTTCACTAACATTGTAGAACATCTAGACCAGGTTCTAATGGTCGGTGATTGGCTCGGACAAAATCTTATCCTTGAATCAACTATTATACCCCTTGTAGGATCAAACCATTTCCCTATTTGCCTAAACGTGTCTATAGGACAATCCGAGGGTGGCAACCCTTTCCAATTTGAGATGATGTGGCTCAGAGTGCCGGAATTACATGAATTGAGAGCAACATGGTGGAATGAGCCGGTACTAGGAAATAACTCGAGGTTGTGCAAGCTAAATAAGAAGGTCAAGTATATTAAGATCAAAATCAAAGAGTGGAACTTGAGTCAATTCCAAAACATCCATAAGGAGAAACTCAGGGTCACGACAGAGCTGGAGGAAATTACCAATTATGTCATAAAGACAGACATGAATGAAGAACTTATCAAAAGGGAGAGCTCTCTTAAGGCTGAACTAAATGAAACTCTTCAGTGTGAAGAAATTCATTGGAGGTAGAAATCTAGGGAACTTTGGCTCAAGGATGGGGATAGAAATACCAAGTTCTTCCAGAGATCTTCTATTGCCAACTAAAACAAGAACAAAATATCGGAGATTGTGAGGCTGGATGGTAGTATTGCCAGGGATTATGAGGATATTGCCCGGGAAGCGGTAAGACATTTTGAATCTCTAATGAATGGTAAATGCCAGAGTGGTCAGGAAGTAAGAAACAAAATTCTAGACTCAATCCCTTCTTTAATCACTGAAAGACACAATAAAGAGCTCTTCAAACCCATTGACCTAGATGAAGTTAGGAAAGTTACCTTCCAGCTGAATCTTGATAAGACTCCAGGCCTTGATGGTTTTCCTATGACCTTCTTTTAGAATTTCTGGGACATTATTGCCCAAGACCTACACCTCACGGTTGAAGAATCCAGAAAAAGAATGACTATGTTGGGAGCTATTAATCACACCTTTCTAGCTTTAGTCCTGAAAAAGAAAAACCCTCAACAAATGGGTTATTTTAGACCAATTTCATTATGCAATTCAGTCTACAAAATAGTAACAAACATCATTGCCAATAGAATGAAACCTCTTCTAAAACATATTATTTTAGATGAGCAGAGTGGCTTTGACCCTAGACGCTCTATTGTTTAAGGCATCATCACTACTAATGAAACACTCCACACTGCAAGGAAAATTAAAGATTCTTGTATGATTTTAAACTTGGATATTATGAAAGCATATGATATGGTGGATAGAGAATTTCTTGTAGAAGTACTGAGGAAATTTGGCTTCTGTAATGAATGGATCACATGGGTCAAGAATTATCTATCAACACCCAAATTCTCAGTTTTAGTTAATGGTTCATCTAATGGTTTCTTCCCTTCAATGAGAGGTATTCACCAAGGGGATCCTATGTTGCCATTTTTGTTTATAATTATGGCTGAAGCCTTAGGTCGGTTGATTAAACCTCTTCACCATAATGGTCATTAGTCGGGTGTCAATGTGGCTACAGGAGTTGAACATTCAACCCACTTGAAATTTTCTGATGATACTATCCTATTTGGAGTCTCTAGTAGAAGAGAGGCAAGGTCTATAAATACTTGCCTGAATGACTATTGCAAGGCTTCAGGGAAAAAAATCAATTAGAACAAGTTGAAAGTTTTCTTTATCAACACTTTGTTGAATATGTAAGGTGTTCTATCAAGAATCCTCAATTTAAGAGTTGCAAACTTTCTAGGTAAATTCCTTTGGACTCCTCTTTTCATTGGCAGTAATAAGATTTTCTATTGCATGCCTCTTATTGAGAAATGTAAATATAGGCTTGAAAATTGGAAAGGGAAGTGGTTATCATTTGCCGGTAAGCTTACTATGATAAAACCAGTCCTCTCTGTCATACCGGTTTTTTTCATGGCTTGCTTGAGACTATTGGCAACCATAGAATATGAGTTAATTACTATAATGAGGAATTTCCTTTGGAATGGGTTGGATGACAAAGGGAAATTTCCCCTGATTGCTTGGAATAAAATAAGTCAACCAAAAAATGTTGGGGGTGCTGGAATTTGATAGATTTCTATTATGAATTTGGCTATGAGAGAAAAATTGGTATGGGAAATTTGTAGAGGTGGTAATCTGAAGTGGGTAGGAATCCTAAAACACAAATATCTAGACTCACTTGAACCTAAAAGGATTCTCACAGTTATCAACCCACCTAGGGGTTCGGCCATTTGGAATTTTATTCTGGAATAAGTGATCAGGTCACTTGGGATGTTAGAAATGGGAGGAATGCATCCTTCTGGCTGGATTCTTGGAGTGGCAAAGAAGCCTTGTGTCATAACCCCGCTCTTCAATCTATAATGAGAGAAACATGTCAGCTTTCGGGACACAAAGTCTGTGATTATGGTCATTCAATTAAGGAGAATGGTATTGACAGATGGGTGTGGAATTCTCTGGACCCCTTGGACTTAGTCCAAAATCAGAAAGACATTTTTGCTGGTATTCTAAGGAATTGAATCATTCATCCATCCCTGGATGAGGACATCATTAGATGGTGTGGCTCCTCTGATGGTAAGTATAAGGTATGTTTTGGATATAAATTGAAAGAAGTTGTTGTAGATAAGAAGGATTGGTTGGTTAATCTATTCTGGCACAGATATCTACTTCCTAAAGCAGGATCGATTGCTTGGATGGATTTTCAGAGGAAGATTCTAACAAGTGAAAGACTCCTTAAATTGGGTATTAATGGGCCTAGTAGATGTGTATTATGTCAAAATCAAGAGGAGACCATTGATCACCTTCTGCTTCACTGCAAATTCTCCAGCAACTGTTGGTGGCATTTTATGGGCAAATTAAATCTTGCATGCCCTTTTTCGAAAGGTTTGGATGATTGGTTTCTACTATGGCCTAAACCAAAATGCAAGGCATTATTTGGGGACTTATTTGTCATCCTGCCCTCACTACTGATTTAGGAAATTTGGAAAGAGAGGAATCGTAGAATTTTCCAGGATAAAGATATGGGCTAGATTGCCCTCTATGGGAAAATTGAGAATCACTTGGTTGAGCTCCTAAATCAATCGACTAAGTCCAAATCACTGAAAAATAATCTATACGCTAATTGGGATTGGAAGCTAAAGCTTGCATTAACAAATTTGATCATCGCCCCGCTTTTTGGAAGTGGTAACCTTCAGATACTGGTTAATCCAAGATTGGATGTTAAATGGGAAATCCCAGATCTAGGGTGGCATAAGATTAACTTCAATGGTGCCTTTATAGGGAATCTAGGGCAAAGTGAAATTGGATATATTATTAGAGATTCTAAAGGTATCTGTATTAAGGAAATCTCTGAAGATATCGGTATGGCCACTAACAATGAGGCTGAATTCCGAGCGGCATTAAGAGGTTTTCAATTGGGAATTGAGTTGGGGATAAAAAGAATCAATTTGGAGGGTGATTCATTAAATGTTATCAATGTTGTTCATAGTAACCAAACCCCTAGTTGGTGTCTTAACCTATGGCTTCGACCGATGGTGGATTTGCTTGAGACCATTGAAGAGTTTCACATTATCCATATCTATAGAGAAGATAATATGGAAGCAGATAGACTATCTAAGATGGCAATTGTAGATGGAGGCCTTGATCCAGGGCTTACGGCTAGGACATAGATAAATTTTGAATATAGAAATTTATATGGTTAAAGTGTTGCAACCTATCATGGCAACTAAATGTTCTAGTTTGTTTCCCCAATGGTCTTAGTTTCTACCGGTTTGTAGTACTTACCAGGGGATGATCTCTTACCGAGAGTGGGTTTTTCTTTGATTATGGTGTCCTTCTAGTTCCTACCGGTAGGGGTATCCCACCCGGTTGTGCAGTCTCTACTAGTTGGCGATGTTGTCATTTGTATAGGTCTCTTGCACTTGTCTCTTACTAGTATCAATTACACTCTAGTAATATGGTCTTATCGAGGTCATTTCCTACACAGCCGGAATAGATGCTGTCAGAAAGATAACCTAGCAAAATTTCTAATAAACGGTTGCAATCGATTTTCTCCTCAAGTCACCTTGTGCAGATGGAGTCCCTAACCTGGGACATACAGTCAGGGCACATCTATATTTGATTATGTTGGTTAATATGGTTTAAGTGATGCAAACTATCTTGGTTTAAGAATGAAACGACTTTATTTCCGTGATGGTCTTGGCCTCTACTAGTTTGTAGTACTTACTGGGGGTGAATTTTTACCAAGTGTAGGCTTTTTCTTTGATTGTGGTTTCCTTCTGGCTCTTACCAGTAGGGGTATCCCCCCTGGCTACAAGTTCTAACGGTTGGCTATGTTGTCAGTTGCATAGGTCTCTTGCATTTGTCTCCTATCAGTATTTTTTATGGTTCCGATAATATGATCTTACCGAGGTCCTTAACTTCAGTTCCGATGTAGATGTTGTCACAAAAGTAATCTAATGCCCATAATTATTATTAGATATGATAAAGTTGAATGACGACAGACATCAAAGAGGAAATAAATTGTGAATAAGGTAACATGCTTAAGATGTGTTTTGTTTGTGCGAAGTAATTTGGCATGGTTTAGCCAGCTCTTCGAGCTTCTCAACCTTTATGAGCTGTCGAGATAAATAAAGGAAGGCCTTCTTAATTTAAGCATATCAATCTCTTCCCATTTCTTGCTCTGCTATTTATACAATGGATACACCGATATTGTTGGAGGCAACATGCTGTGAGATGGAGTTTCTAGGCAAAACAATTTATAAGCGCCTACAATCGATTCTTTCCTCAAACCACCCTTTGATTTTGCACTGTGTAAAAAGAATTTTGGGGAAGGAATCCTTAAATGCTTAACACAGATATAGAGCCAATGTAGACATTCCGCCTTTCTTTTTAGCAGTGTTGCTCTACATGGGGACTAGCAAGCAAAGGGCGAAGCTGCTCACTCAAATGGTGTTTGAGCATCACTTCCTTGGGGAAATTGATGCCGTACTCGATAATGTCGACGGAAATCTTAGAATGCCCTTTCCCCAAAATTATTATATGAGTTTGGGAAATGGTGTGGAGGTGAGGAAAGAGGTGATAGTAACGTCTCTTGATTTCAAAGCCTTGGAGGCCTCCTGGCCTAACATTAACAGAAATATTGAGTTCCTTATCAAGGTTGCTGGAATACTACCCGGCTTCATGACTTTTTGGAGAAGAACCTATATTTAGGATGACGGGTTGTCGAGCAAAGGAGACATTGGTATTTTGTCCAACGGTGACATAGATGATGGCAACTCTTGGGGTCTTGGTCGTGGTGAAGAGTTGTTTCCAGATGATGTTCACCACCCCTGTAAAAAAGCGGAATCATTGGCTCATGCTTCTAGCGAGAATGATTGCTTGGTAATATTGGATGTTGTTGCTGCTCCTGCTCCCAGTGATGATGACCCAGATTCAAGCTCTAAAGAGTCTTGAAATGTTGTGACCTCCTCGACTCTGTGTGTCGGTTCTCTTTGGTATTCCATTTCTCAAGTTATTTGTACTGGTAAGAAGATTGTAGGCCTTTGGCCAAATTAGGCATAGTAACAGCCAACATTTTGTTCTCATCCGGTTGATTTTATCTAGCAATATAGGATTCACGCCAGCTCAGTTAGTTTTTGGTCATTGTTTGGAGCAATGGTAGGGGGTTTTCTTCCTAGTTCTTCCCCCCTATGGCTCTTTCTGAACTAGGTTTGTATTTTTCAAATTTTGATTAATACAAGGGTGTTGCCCCTCTACAGTTATTAATCTATTAGAAAAAATATATTATTAAGTTAAAAAAATGATGTCTCAATATTTCTAATCTTATTATATAGGCTATAAAAGATTTATAAGCTAGATGTATGGGCAATTGCAACCTACACAAAAATTAAATAAATGAATAGTAATAATTTTGTAACTTAAATAATTTATCTTTTGAAGTACAATAATTTAATTTTAATTAATATCTTAGATTTTTTTTAAATAATTTAATTTAATTTTTAATTAAATTATTATATTAATTTAACTTAAATAATTGTGTAACTTACATTTAATAAGGTAATTTAAATTTAATAAATAAAACTTTAATATTTTCATTATAATAAATTTATTTAATTATTTCACTTTAATAAATGTACTAATAATATAACTTTACAAAGTTTGAAATCAATTTTTGTTTCCATTTTTAATTATGTTTAGGGTTAGGGTTCAAATTAGTTTAGTTTTTAATTGGGTTTATCATTGAGGTTAAATTTGGTTTAAGGTTAGGGCTCAATTTGATTTCATATTAGAATTAAAGTACAATTTAGTTGAGGATTAAGGTACACTTTGATTTAGGATTAGGGTTTAATTTGGCATGATGTTTTTAATTATTATGTTTAGTGATAAGGTTCAATTTGGTTTGGTGTTTAATTATCTTTAAGTTTATGGTATAATTTAGGTGAGGGTTTACTTTGTGCTAGAGATTTAAAAGGATATGGTTCAATTTAGGTTTTGGTTTAGTAATAAGGTTTAATTTATTTAATAATAATAATATGATATTATCATTATTTTATTTAAATTAATAAAGTTGACTAATAGCTATAATTATTTTTTCATTTATATAATAAAGTTAATCCTATTTGAACTCCAACAATAAATTTAATCCCAAGCTTTATTGTATAATGATAATCCAAACTCTAACCCAAATTGAACTCAAACTATAACTCCACCTTAACATTTATCATTATTGAACTCTAACTCTAAGTTTAATTAAATCCATAGTAATTATATCCTTACTTTAATTATATTCTAACTATAATCCTAACCATTAGTGCTATTAACCTCTAACCTTAACCCTAACCTAATTGAATCCTAAATTTGAATAGTCCTAACAACAATATTTATTGTATAAACATAACCCCAATTGTAATGCAAATTGAACCCTAGTAGAATCCTAAATATATTGTAACTAACCATAATTGAATCTGATCATCTAGCATAAATTGAACCCTAGATCCCTAACATAATTTGAACCCCATGTTCTTAAACATAATCTCAAGCTATATCTAACCCAAATCCTAATCCAAAATGAACTACAACTATAACCTAAGTGAATAGTAATCTTAATTAACCTTAAACTTCATTATAAGTTTTATTTAATTAGGTTTAGGGTAAGAGTTGACTTTGATTTAGTAAGACGGTTCAATATGGTTTAGGGTTAGTGTTTAATTTTGTTTCATGTTCAATATGGTTTAGGGATATGGTTCAATTTTATTTAGTATTGGTTTAGGGATATGGTTCAATTTGATTTAGTATTAGGGTTACAATTTAAGTTGGTTTAGAGTTAAAACTCAATTTGGTTTAGTGTTAGGATAAGGATTAAATATAAAATTAGTGTTAGAGTTGGGATTAAAATAGCAACCCTAATTTAGTAAAGGTTATGGTTAAATTAGATTTAGTGTTCAACTATTTTTAAGATTAGATTTTTATTTAGTTTAGTGTTTAATTATATTTAAGATTAGGATTCAATTTAGTATATGTTAGGATTAAGGTTAAATTTGGTTAATGATTAGGGTTAAGGTTCAATTTGATTTCTAGAGTGAGGGCTTAGTTTGATTTAGTCTTAAATTAGGTTTAGGGTTAGGGTTCAATTTAGTTCGCGCTATTAAAGTTAGGGTTGAATTAGGTTTAGTATTATAGTTAAGAATTTAATTAGGATCATAAATAGCATTCAATATGTTGAGTTCAATCTAATCAACTATTGAATTAGCTTTAGGGTTAGGGTTGGAATTTGGGTTCTAGTTTAGTGTTAAGGTTTGATTAAATTAAGGGTTAAAGTTTATTTTAGATTAGTGTGAGGGTCCCAACTATATAGAGAATGAGATAAAGATTGATATTCAATTTAATTTAGTGTTCAATTCCATTGAAAGTTAAGATTAGAATAATTTTAGTGTTCATTTAGGTCACACGAAATCCGTTTGTACACAAGAAAAAATGACAGGTTACATAAAATTCAATTGTACACGACAAGATGAACATTTAGTGACTTTACTTGGTGTGTATGATTCCAAGATTTGTTAATTTAAGTTTATATCTCTAGGGCTCTGTACTTACTTTGATGGCTCACATCATGATTATAAATGTAATGCAAAATTTGAAAAATGTAATGCCCGTCTCTTGTTACTTTTTTCCATACAGGGAAAACAAGCTATAAACTGGAATTATCAGAGACGGGGAGTAGAGAGGAGCATAGCTCTCATATAATGTCCGACAGCTTATCAGTTATTTTCCTTGTCCTTGGTATATGGGATTTCCTCCCAATCGTCATGTTATCTTTCTATTTTTCAATTAATTTCATGGAATCACAATACTACCATTAAATATTATCATCACGCTCTCAAACTCCATTTTAATGATACACATTTTGTTGAATGAAAAACATATAGTTTGATAATTCTACAAGAAAAAAGTTAATCACTATAGTCAGCGATACATGTTTATGCAGACCATTACATATCTATTATTTCCTTTAACATGGACTCATGGAAACAGCCTATAGTCAAATATATCTCCTCTCGTAGCCCTGGTGAGTGTGCCTGGCTCAGAAGTGGCATCCCCTTTTAGAAAAAGGGGAAAACAAACATGGCATCCTGCTGGGTTGTGCCACATCTCAGTATGATTAAAAACTAGAGAGATGTGAAATGACCCAACTGAATTCTGAAAAATGGGTAGTCACTATACTGTCTAAATAAAACTTCAGTAACAAAAAAATAGTAGACCTAGATTGAGCCAAAATGCAAAGTTCTGATGGTGGGTTCTGTAAACAGGAGACATTGTCTAAAATGTCATAGAGAGATTATTTGATCTCTTGCTATTCTTCTTGTTCACACAGTTTGTCAAACGCAATACATCTATACCCTCTAGCACAAAGCACATAGGCAATGAAATCAATTAAAGTGAGACCTGCCAACAGAAAGTAGAAAAGATCCATGTGTCCATGGTTAAGGTTTGCAGGTATCCAACCAGGACTGTTCTACGTCTTTGTAATGTCCATAACAATTGTCACTAGCAAACTGCTGACATAATTTCCCAGTGACAGAGAGTTCATGCAAAGGGCACTTCCAAAGCTTCTGAGTGCATCAGGTGATTGGTTATTGAAAAATTCTAACTGGCCCACATACATGAACACCTCTGAAGCCCCTATTAAATAATAGGGAGGAATTTGCCAGAAAATGCTGAGGGAGCTTGTGTTATGATCTTTATTGCTAGCTGCTTTTAATCTATACACCTCAACTAGACCAGCGACAACCATGGCAAACATGCCCAATATCAAGCCCACACCCATCCTTTGCAACTCAGTTAGAACCTTTGAATTCCAGAGATCTTGAAACCCAAAGGAACCAATGCCTTTCTATAGGCAACTATCCATATTACGACACTAAAAATGTCGAACATTGACATTGCAGCAGGTGGGACACTGAAGTTGCCCAGGGAAGTATCCATTACAGCACCTTGTTCTGCAAACAAAGATGCCGTTTGGGTGAATACAACTGAGTAAATAATTGCGCACAACCAGATTGGGAGTAACCTCAAAATGCACTTGAGTTCTTCCACTTGTGTAACAGTACAAAGTCTCCACGGATTTTTGGGGTTTCCCTCCACTTTGTCATCTCCTGTTTCTATTGCTGCCTTGTCAAGAAACCAGTACAAATCAATCCAATTAAAAACTGGATTTTTGCATTATAATTTATGACCTTCATTAAATCATGTTTGCAGTTGACAAACTTGAATTCTGAACTGTGCAGTATTTTCGACTTCCATTGATTGCACTATGTTTACTAGACAGTTCATAAAGCTCCTCAGCATCTGATGGGAGCTTCAACCTATATTCTCTGGTTACTGCTAAAAACACTATGGTGGATATTATGGCTGCTAGAGCAGACACCCAAAATCGTAATGGCCGCATGCCATTATTCTCAAATTAACCAAGTAGCGTGTTAGAAAATAGAGAACCAAGGTTAAAAGCAAGGTAGAACCAGCTGAAAAAGGCTACTTTTAATTTTGCTTCTGTTTCATCTTCTTCATCAAACTGATCTGCCCCGAAAGTAGCTAAAGAGGACTAGTATCCTCCGTTTCCTAAAGCCACAAGATAGATAGACAAGTAGAACAATCCAACTGCTGCAGGAGTAGCATTTTCACAGTTTAGAGTTCCATCTCCACATCCAGAAGGCTTCAATAAGAGCAGTTGAGATGACAATGCTAGAAGAACTAGGCCCTTTTTGTCAAAGAAACTTAATAAATTAGGGTTTCTTGTAAGGCTACCATAGTCTATAATCTCTATAGATTATTCCTTCTAATTTTCAAATTCATTACAACTTTGTTTGCAGTATTATCCATATTTTAAACAAACAAAAACTATCCTATAATGATTGACAGAAATATTTATTTATTTCTATAGCAGGGTCAGGCCTCTTGCAATAAGCAATATTATATCCATGACTCCACATAGTTTTTCCAATATAGAAAAATTGCATTTGGAAAATTTTCATACTTAGTAGAGAAAATACTATCAATCTATATATTTTTTCTAGCATGGATAAAATTGTATTTGGCAGATTTTCTTACTAAAGACTTGAATAGGTGCAGGCAAACTAGCACATGCCCCGTGAAGTCCATCAGGTGCCTGTCTGGAAATATATCAACCAGTTCTCTAACCATCAGCCCAAAAACTAGAAAATTGAATTGAAATAAACTGAATGACCTTAACTTACCCCAAAAAATATACAAACAAAGCTAGAGCATATCCTGAAGTTCCCCATGTATGAATCACTCATAAACGCCCCCAAAAAAGAAAAACATATAAACTGTTCGAGTCCACTTGCTGACATTATTTGCTGCTGATGCATTGCTCTGCTTAGGTACTCTTGTCAAGAACAAAACCAGATTTACACCAACTCCAAAGAATACTAGTGTGGCAAATCCTTGGTTTACTAGTAAAAATCATGTACAAGTACAATGAGCCATTGTATCATGATGTGCAGGTGCCATAATTGATATGACCAATTAACTTACAAATTTGTGCCCATATGCTGTGGGAGAGAACCCTTATCATTGGTTTACTACTAGCATCATGTAGAAGAACAATTAATCAAAATAACATATTTATAAAGTGTCAGCTAACATGGCCAGTTAAAAGATTATATTAGGTATTTTCAACTTTTATCAATCAGTAAAAATAAACACACAGTTTGAGAGTACCTAATATCAGAATTGCAGATTTCCGACAACCTGTGTGAGCTTTGAGAACTGGTCTTCCAAATCTATCAACAGTACCATCTTTAGTATATTTAAGATTCTCCTCCTCCATAGTATATGACACTGAACTTTTATGGACATTTAGCTACATCCCGTTGTGTTTACTTATCCACATAGATTCAATAGGAGGACATCAATTTCGTGCTTTCTGGTTTTCTTGGTTGAATTGAACAGAAACCATTTTTGTTACAGAAACCACTGTTATAAATGTAAAAATCTTAAACATTTTCATTACAGAAACCACTACTAACATTAGATGAGACGAACATCTTTTTAGGAGGAAGTATTAGACATATTTACTCAAAAAGTCATTAGGTTATCGTATCAAATATTATTTAATAAGAAAAGGCTTGATGTCACAGGATGAAATAATTAAAAAAATAATATTCAATAGATAAAGTTGGTTACAGATGCTACCTTATCTTACCAAGATATATGAAAGCAGATTCATCGAGAAAATTATATATATATATAGTTTTCATTAAAAACTAATATTGAAAATATAAGTCATATTTTAAATAAAGCGGAAATTTGTTATTAAAAAAAAATTATGCTAAATTTTGTTGTATTAGTTATAATAAGAATAATGAATATAGGTTTATTAAATTTTAAACAATTGATAGTGACTTTAAATTAAATGATTTTGAATGAGTTTTATAAATTAAATGATTTTGAATGAGTTTTATAAATTAAGTTTTGTCAAGTGTAAGAATTTCAATAGTTTAAGAGATGAGGTTGGATCATGTCTTGGATGATTTTGACATATTAGATGCCTCTTAGTAAACTTGACATAAAAACCTAAAAAAAATTAAAATAATAATATTTGCTATAAAATTATCATCTCTTTAAAATTGACAGAAAAATCTTTAAAATTTAAAATGATAAAATTTGTTCAACTATTATATTGATACATTATCATATAAAATTGAGAGGTACCAATCCCTACTCATGCTTCCATATCAGATAAGAAAAATGATCATGAAATTCACATACAAACTTAAAAAACAACATAAAAATAAATAAAACCTATAAAAATTTATATTAACAAGATTCTTATATGAAAACAAGATTAACAAATACAATTTCAATTGAATTTGTAAGTTTTTATCTCATGATTTAAATATTAAATATTAAAAGGAAGGATGAAATGTCTGTGACTTGAACCCACTGGAATCGGGCTTTCAAACTTCTGTTTTAAGACAACAGCAGTATGAATCTCCCTGTCACCTCAAAAGTAGTAAATAAATATCTTATTTGCTAAAGGAAAAAATATATATAACCCTTAAACTTGTAATCTTAGTACACTAATGGAATACATTTGGCTATTAACTCATGATTTGAACATGGTTTCCATATTAACCTCGTGCTTTTGTAATCCTGAATCTTCTTGCAAAGTCTGTTTATTCTTAGCAAAAATTTATTGCAGCACTGCATGTAAGTACGTTCTAGATTCATGTGAGTAAGAACTTTTAAAAGCGGGAAAAAGTAGGTCTGTTGATCTCTGCAAACCTATATAGAAGAATGCTCAGAAGTCTTGTCCATCTGCCCTGTTGATCACCTGAAACAAAAGCTTCTGAATTATCACAAAGTTAAGACAAAAGAAAAAGGTATACAGGTTTCAGCCTTGAATCTTTGGAAGATGAAAAAGATCTGAAAGAACAGATAATATATATTGATATATATTATTTCTGGATTCAATTGTGTGAAAGTTTTACACCTCTCTTTTATCTTATGTACTCTTTCATTCTGATGATGGATCATAAAATATGACCTAAAATATAGATGAAAAACTTTTACACAATCAAATCCAGAAAAAAACATTACTTGATATGATATTCTTTTATCTCTCCCTCTCCCTCTCCCTCTCTCTCCCTCTCCCTCCCTCTCTCTCTCTCTCTCTTTCTCTTTCTCTTTCTCTTTCTCTTTCTCTTTCTCCCTCTCCCTCTCCCTCTTTCTCTTTATAGCCACTCAGTGAAGATTGAAGGCAAAGTTGGACTACTGTAGTTAATGGTGTTAAGCTATCATTCATTCAAAATGGGTCCCAAACATGTTACCAGTAAATGCCGTGGCACGCATAATGGGTGGCTTCACAATCGTGTTTTAAGGCAATTTGATGGTGTGCCATGGCCATTCTTTTGGGGTACAGCTGTGTTGATTATGACCTGCCCTAACAGGCAACTATAAATTTCTCCCTCTAAAAGGCAAACCCTTAGACTTAGTTTCTAGACACCCTATAAAACGTCTCCATTCAATTCATGATAGAGGAGTGGTTGAGTGCAAAATCTTGTAGGATGGCCATTTACATCCCTATAAAATTGGGAACTTCACCTTAGTGTTGCACACACAAACTCATATCACCACGTAACATGTGATAAATGTTGTGTAACCGTTCTCAATGAACTTCAGAATTGATTCACGAGGTTAAATGTATTTTTATATTAAGGTTTAATGAGTCTTTTTTTAATTTGGATGTTATGATTAAGAAATATGTTTTTTAAAATTAGATACTGTAGTTTATCTTATTTAAAATTTAAAAATGTCTTTTTTTAAGTTTATAGTTACTCATTGAAATATGTTCAAAATTGAAAGTATTATTTTATTCTATCCAACATTTGTACAATATTTTTTTCAAATTTGTCAAGGTTTTGTACTTAGTTTCACTATTGGAATACACCACATGGAAAAGTTAAGATATAATAAATTGAAGATTAGATGTGGTAGTTTACCTAATTCAACATTTAACAATTATTTATCTTTTCCATACAATTTATATGATAAATTGAAGATTAGATGTGGTAGCTTACCTAATTCAACATTTAACAATTATTTATCTCTTCCCTACAATTTAACTATTACATTGCCTCATCTATTAAGGTTTCCTACACTCAAAATATCATAAGTTATCCTCTTACATTGCCTCATGAAATTTTTAGGGTGTGCTACATGTAAAAAAGGATGAGGCCAGAGTGAATTTGGAGAAATGGATAAAGCAAAAAATAATTTGTGTGTATATATATATGGTAAGCTACATAAAGAGTTAAAGGTGAGTACAACATTCAATATTGGTGTAACTCTTGTCTCAAATTTATCTCAAATTAATCTAATTAAAAGTTAATAGTCAATAATGATATATCTTTTGTGTCAAAATCACCTAAAAAATTAGCATTCAATATTTGTATACCTCTTATCCAAATTTACCTAAAATTAATACCTAACTTTTTGGTCAATTTTTGTGTACCTTTTGTCTCAAAACCATCTAAAAATTAACATGCTATGTTTGCACACCTTTTACCTAAAATTAATACCTAACTTTTTCTCAAGATTTCTTTTAATATTAGATAATATTAATTTCATTGATAAATTTTTAAGAATGAAAATTTATTTAATTATAATTTTTTTCATTTATATAATTTTAAATATATAATATATATTTTGAAAAAATAGATATATATTTTCATTCTAATTCATATAAATTTAAACTTATGATTCTAATTATATGCAATTCAATTTCATTCTATTATAAAAATATTGATGTATTTTATATAACAATATACTAAAAAAAATCATATTTAATGAATATGATATATAAATTAATATAATGATATTTGTTATGAATTTTAAATAATGAATATGAACAATTAAACGTTATAATTATTATGATATAAATACACAATTATATCATCTTCTTTCATCAACATTTAAATGCACAATTACTCTATTATACTTTTAAATCCAATCAAATATATAGCCCCAAGTCCTATAAACAGCCATTGTCGACTGAGAATCTTTAACTTTTATGCTCATCATTGCTTTCTATAATATAAAGCAATTTATATCCAGCTTTTTCCCAATTTGTCAAAAGTGACAACACAGCATGAGAGAGACTCCATTACTTAATGTTAAATTATTTCTTTTCTGTATAACAAATCCGTGTCAAGAATGACGGCTTTTCGTCTACGGCAAATTTACCATGATAAGCACATTTTTCAATAGGACAGGTGGGCGAATTAAGATAGCTTATAAAGAATCACGTTAAAATTGAAAGGACCGTTGTCGTATTGTAATGCGCGAGAGCTTATCATCTTTGAAAAAATCAGCACGTCACATCAAATGCTCATACAACTTCTTCCTTTTTATAAAGTTTGTTGCAAATTTCAACACCTATGTAGGGGAAAGGACCCAGTAGTTGAGCATGTTCCAATTGTTGTGAGGGTTGTTGATACCTTTTGTTCCAAAAATTGAACAAATAAAGCCTATTGTTTGAAACAAAAAATATCAATTTTTGTTAGGAAATGTACCAACAGTTGTTAGGAAATGTACCAATAGTTGTTAAGAAATGTACTAATATTGTAAAAAGTAACCAATCAGGTGATGCCACATCAGCTGCACAACTATTGGGGTCTCTTTTGCACGCCTATTGGTCTCACTTTTTTTTGGGGCTGTTTTGGACACCTTGGCAAAAAGCATGCTGATGTGGCATCATATTTGATGATGTGGCCCTGAAACCTTAGTTATAAGCAGGGGACTTGCCAAGTAAGCTGCTGTAAAAAAATCGGAGTGATTCGAAATTTCCAAGTAGGATTTTGAGAAGCGTGAAGTTAGGGTGCACGACTACTGGGTCCTTTCCCCTATATGATGAGTAGCTATATAAGGGAGAGGGACAAGGGAGAGGACCAATTAGGGCTAAGTATTTTTGGATTATGTTATTACAAGTGGATTATAGTGCATGATGACGATTTATCCATCTAAATTTAAATCTAATTGTTTAAAATATTTATAAAAGATGTTTAGGGATTTTTCCTTATCTACACATGAAATCTAGTTTATGAAATTTGTTTGGGGTTGTTCTTAGTCTACATACTTGAAATCTAATTTATTAAAATTACTTCAGGATTGTCCTTGATTCATATATTGAGAATATATCGTATTAAATTTATTTAATGATCTTTCGGCTCTTTGAGCATTGTTCTTACCCTACATATTTGAAATCTACTTTATTAAAGTTACTTAAGGATTGTCCTTGGTTCATATGTTGAGAATCTATTGTATTAACTTATAAAGGGATTGTTCCGCTCCTACATCTCTAGAAGATTTGAACCTTGCTGGATAGAGTAATCAAATAACATATTAGATTTATCTCAACTAACTAAATTATAATCATTTAGTATAACCATTAATGTAGAACTTCACTTTCACATGAAATATTGTATATCAATAAAAAAAGATTAGTTCATAGATTTGATATTTATTATTCACAACTTAATTAAAAAAATTGTTGCAATAATACAATTTTTATAATATTATCCATTTTTTTGTTAGTAATAGTAATGAGGCAATATAAATAATCTTCCTAAATAATACTTAGCTAAAAATAAATAACTCACATTCAGAAAACCTTTAAAAAGGTAACTTTTTAAATATTATGAATCTTAAATTTTCTCCTACAGGAATTTTATGTTTACCTTAAAATGTTATTATAGTAAACGATGTTTTATCTATACTCATTTTAATCTATTCAAAGGCATTTATAATTGAATCTTTAGCTTTTTTCCCAAATTCAAGAAGCTACATGTTAATTTGGGTAAGCATCTTATCTTGCTTTTGTGTACAAAATAAAAATTCTATGTTTCTTATCTATTGACATTTGTTTTTACAAAGTGTATGTACATACATACATAAAAATATATATACATATATTCACTTATACATATACATGTGTGTGGATCTATGTGTGTACCCATATATACATATGCATGTATATATACATACATAGATACTTACATTTACATACATGCATACATACATACATATGATTAATCACTAACTAGTATTCTTCCCTTTCTACTCTAATACATTTTTTTTGTAGTCACGATTTCTCTTCAATGATTAAATTCCTCGGCCTATACCTATCTTGAATGTTTCTTTAATATGCTTAATTGACAACTAAAAAGGTTATTTACGTTTGTACAAGGTTACTATGAAGAGGAAACCATTACTTCCATCAAAATATGGTTTCATAGTTGACCCAATAGTTATGAAACCGCCCCTTTAGTGCTCATGTTCCATCTATATTATAGAAGCTATTAATTTTGTATACAAACATGAAACCAAATATCATTAAGAATATTATATAATTTTTGAAGATGAACATATATTGAATATTCAACTTGGGGTACCACCAAAGTATTTATTTTGGCATACTTATTCATGGAGTCATAGTCATGACAAACTCAAGAAGAATATTTTAGAGGATGGTGAATGGTGGTTTGGTTCTCCTACATGGGCTAGCGATTTTCTAGCCTCATGTGGGTTGTTGTTTCTTCTACACTGAGTATGGTCTGCGTGAGGCAGACATCTATTATGTTGTGTGGGGTCATGTTCATTCTGTTGGATCGTGCTTGTGCTGATGTGTGCTACTACTGCGCTTTTGTTGAGGGGTGGCTTGTCATTTTCTTGGGGTGAGTGACTTTGTGCGGTGTGGTGTGAGGTTCTTTTTTTTGTTGTGAGGGGGTGTGATTAAGTTGTGGGGGTGTGTGGATCATCGTGGTTGTTAATTACAGGTATGGAGGAGCATCGAATTTCCAATAGCTTAGTAATTGCTGGTGTTTTGCAATCCCATAGTTCTTCTTCGGGTGCACATGCAAGGTCATCAGACTCTTTTTTATGTGGGTGAGGATTCCAATCTTAAGAAAGTGAATGGTTGTTTGCTGAGAAGTTAGGATTGTCTAGTTCTGGTAATTGGACTCCCGAATAAATTATGGTAGATGTTGCTTATTGGAGAAAACATGCTCTCATCTATAATTTTCTTGGCAAACATCTTTTTCTGTCAGCAGTGGAAGCTTGGATTTGTTTCTCTTGGGAGGTTGAAGGCAATATGGAGATTATGTTGGTTGCAAACAGCTATTTCATAGTTTTTTTTCATGCATGTTTGATCAGAATCATGTTTTTGAGGGAGGACCCTACTTTTACAATCATGTGGGCTTGTTCATTAAACCCTTGCATGTGAGTTTCAATTTGGCTAAAGAATTGCCTTTGAGGGTTCCTATCTGGGATCACTTGTCACGACTTCCCTTGGAGTTTTTGAGGGAGGATATTTTGCAACGAATTGTTTCTCTACTAGGAAAGTCAGTTGCGATAGCTCAACAAACCCTTGAGAAAAATGTTATTTCTTTTGCTCATATTTATGTTGAGATTGATTTAAATAATCCATTTTCAAATTCTTTAGAAATTTGTTTAGGCTCTTCATCATGGGTCCAACAATTAGATTATGAATCTCTTCCTTTTTTATGTGTTTTTTTTATGAGTATGGAAATCTTCAGTGTCAATGTCCTAGGATTAATAAGGCAATTGGGGCTTCTCCTTCTTGCTTGGCTCTAGAGGGGGATAATGGGGACAAAGGAAAAGCTCCTATGAAAGATGGTGGCCCTGATAAGGATAGTTTTACACCTACTAAGCCCCACTCTAAGGGAAGGGGTCAAAAGATTCCTATAAGGATAGCCAAAATGACAAGGGCTCTAATAGTTTTGAGGCGTTGGACACTTTAGCCCTAGACGAAGGGATTCTAGTGAATGTCTCTTTTGGGGCTACTTGTAAGGATTTTTTGGAGAAGTAGGGAAATACTATTATGGGTCTGGCTGATGTGCAACATTAGGGGTTGTATCCTGATTCAGGAGATTCAGGTGACCATGCAGAGTTGTAAGATGATATTGCCTTGGCAGGTTTGGCTAAGGAGGTGTTAGCATCTAGCAAGGGAAGAGGGTCTTCCCTAGCTCCGAGTTTGCAATAAAGGCCACTTAAAAATGGTTCTTTTGATAATTCTTCAAAAGTTGGCCACAAAAAGGACCAAGAGAAGATTAAGTTAGGTGGGGAATTGCTGGTGGAATTTGGGTCTATCAAGCCCATTTTGGTTCATTTTTTCCCATCTCTTTCATGATTTTTCTCTCTTGGAATGTTAGGGGGTTGAATAGCATCCCTCATCAAAAGGTTATTCATGATTTGGTTGCAATTCACTCTCTAGATATATTATATGTTTAGGAGACTAAGCTTCAATTGACTCCATGCTTCAATGTGCCTCTAAAATTTGGTAATTTGGTCAATGTCAATGCATTGGTTCTATGGGTTTCTCTACGGATCTGGCTCTCTTTTAAGAACTAAGAAATATTCTTCCACTCTAGTAAATCTCTATCCACTCTACTCTTTTGATGGTTGCCTCTAGTTTGGAATCTAGAGAGATTATTTTGGTTAATAATGTCTATGCCCCAATTGATTTCTATGGAAAAGCTTTTCTTTGGTCTCATATTCAGTATGTTAGATCATGTGCTCCTTTCCTTCCATGTTTTTTGGCCAGTGATTTCAATTTTGTGAACATTAAGTTTGGAGGAGAAAAGGGGGGGGGGGGGGGGGGGGGGTGGCTCAATTGGGTCCTTCCTCTGATCTTTTTCATGAGAACATGGACTTCTTGAACTTAATTAATATTAAGCCATATAATGGGATCTTCACATAGAATAATCATTGGTGTGGATATGAAGCTCTCTCTGAAAGTCTACATAGGTTTCTTGTTTCTTATTTCTAGGTTGGGGGTAGCTTGAGTACTACTTCTGAAATTCTTGATTGGAGGGGCTCTAATCATTAGCTA
Source organism: Cryptomeria japonica (assembly GCF_030272615.1). Lineage (NCBI taxonomy): Eukaryota > Viridiplantae > Streptophyta > Pinopsida > Cupressales > Cupressaceae > Cryptomeria > Cryptomeria japonica. The sequence goes on from NC_081408.1 coordinate 213,231,418, forward strand.
ATCAAATTTTCATCTACCTTTGTTTCAGTTCCTAAAAATCCTCCTTTCAAGTTCCAGCTTATGTGGCTTTGTGACTCTTCCCTTAATGACTTAATGGATCAATGGCGAAGAGATGGTGGCCCTCCCTATGGTACTTCTATGTATTCCTTTGTTAAGAAATTGTACTTTGTCAAATGTCAGCTTAAGAGATGGAATAGGTTGTGCTATGGTAACCTTCATGCTATGAAGAGGAGTGCTCAAGCTTGTTTGGATGTAATCACTCAACAAATTTGGGATTATGGTTTCTCGAAGGATTTGGGCAAGGCAAAGTCTCAAGCTATGATGGATTTGGAGGAGAGGGAGCTTCATGAGGATATTTTTTGGAAGCAAAAGGCTCATATTGATTTGCATCAAGAGGATGACAGAAATACTACATTTTTTTCATAATTTGATATAATCTCGTCAGAATAGGGGTTATATCTCATCTTTGGTGAATTTTGAAGTTGTTCAACCAACATCTCTACAAGATTTGTCTCATGAGGCTTATCGGTACTATTCTATTCTCTTTTCTGAAGACTCTCCTTCTACTGAGGCTAAGGAGAATATGGTCCTTGTGTGTATCCCTTCTTTAGTCACCAATGTGATGAATGAGTCCCTCATTTATCTAATTTCTTATCTAAGTTGGAAGAAATCATTTTAAGGATGTGTAAGGGTAAAGCCCTAGGTCTAGATAGGTTTCTTGTTGAATTTTTTTAGGAATTCTAGGATATTGTCAATTTGGATTTGTTGAATGTGGCTCGAGAATATCATGGTATCAAGCAAATTCTTTGAGCCTTGAATTCTACTTTCCTTGTTCTTATTCCCAAAAAGGAAGGTGCTAATCGACAAGATTTTTTTATGCCCATTGTTCTATGTAATGTGGTCTACAAAATTATTACTAAATTGATTGTTGAGAGGCTCAAGGTTTGGCTCCTAAATTTGATCTTAGATGAGCAAGGAGGTTTTGTGGCACATTTTAGATGGGGTGGTGATTTCTTCTGAAGCCATTCATTTTATGCTAGTTTCTAAGGAGAACTCTATGTTCATCAAACTAGATATGCCAAAGCTTATGATAGAGTTAAGTGGTGCTCCTTGGAAAAACATCTCATTGATTTTGGTTTTAGTAAGGAATGGGTCAACTGGATGATGAGTTGTGTTACTTATTTTTCCTTCTTTGTTATCATCAATGGTAAGCCATCTACATTATTCAAAACTTCTAGGGGCCTTCACCAAGGGGATCCTCTTTCTGTTGGCATTTTTGTTGTTTATGTTGTGATTGTCATTGATGGACACACACTTGTATTAAGATCCCCTTTATGTGTATGAGCTTGTGCTCAACCAGTATTTGTTCCAACCAGTATGTTGTATTCTAGTCTTTAGACTAGTGGTGATTTTGCAGAATGTGTTTCTCGGTCTGAAGCAGCATGTCGACCCCAAGCGGTTCATAGATCCCAAGTGGCATGAGGGAGCAAAGCGGCACAACACATTCTTACCAGTCTTCATTTTTGTCAAACCGGCAACTGGTATTTTGTATGAACTGGTAATACTCTATGATGAGTTACCAACTGGCATTTTGTGATGAGTTACCAATCCACCGATTGTTTGACGGTGCCGACACATTGATGGTGCTTTTTGTGTCGTGTTACTAAGTACGTCTAGATGCATTGAACCTAGGAAATTGTAATGTAATCCTATTGGACCGACATGAAATCAGATTCCTTTAAAAGGACATCATGTCCAGGGTTTTAAGTTGTTGCTGAAAGGGTTAATGTCAAGCTAGGGTTTAAGGTGGAAGTTGAGAATGATCTTATCTAAGAAGATCAAGTTGTAACTGTGAGAGAGATAGATAAGACTGAAGTAATGCTAGAATACATTAACTGTGAGCAATACTGGATCTAACCAAGCAGTTTGTGCTATCCGATAGATCAAACACTTGTTGATTACTCACATCTTTCACAAGTCTATAGCCCTTAATTGGGTAGGCCTCAAAGCCTTTGTAAAATCCTCTAACAAGGTGGTTCACATATGTGAATCTAAAATCCTCTAGCAAGGTAGTCTTTAATCAGACTTATCTCCTAACAGAGATCGAGATTCCTAACAGGATCTATGTTGGTGAAGAACATTGCAAGACCTTAACCGGTCTGACCTTAACTGGTCTAGTTTCTATTTTGCAGATAGTGACTTGTGAGTTCCATCTCACCGTGGTTTTTCCCAGTTGGGTTTCCACGTCAAATATCTTGTGTTATGGTTGTATTGGTTTTGTGGGTGAATGCTTTATTTGCATTTTGGTTTGCATGTGTGGTAACCGGTTTGACTGTTATACTGCTTTACCAGTTTATCTTTAGACTATGTAAGTTTTTTAGTGCAGAGATTTTTGGCATACTAATTCACACCCCCCCCCCTCTTAGTATTCATCAATTGGTATCAGAGCCTACCTTTCTATAAGTTTAACAACTTGGAAAGAGATATGGGGCAATACACCATGAGGGAACTTACTCAATGGCTCACTAAGTCTGAGCAAGCCTGTGATGCTCTTATGGTCAAATACAAGGCATCTCAAGCAAAAAGGAGAGAACATGTAGAAAAGATGATGGAACTATCTGAAAGTAGTTCTGAAGATGAAGCTAACATGGAAGCCATGATTGCTGAAGTAAATAAACTGAATGATTCAAACTCCAATCTGAGAAAGGAGTTGGAAGGACTGACTATAAGGTTTAGTCAAGAGCTTGAGAACCAGAGAAAAGTTGAAGATCGTATAAAGGATAGAGATCATGAGATCTCCAAGTTGAAACAAGAGATTAGTGCATTGACTGCTCGCCTTCATGAGAGAAGAATGGAAAAAGAAGACATGTAAGGAGAACTGAACATAGCCATCTCAGAAAATGCAAGTCTAATGGAGACAAACACTACTATTTCCAAAGAACTCTTTGAGTCAAAGGAAATACTTGCTAAGTTTGGCAAAAGTACTGTCAAGCTAGAGCAAAAGCTTGAGTCATCTAGACCGGCAAAGAATACCAATGGTCTTGGTTTCTCTGGACATGAGGAAGGAGAATCCTCAGGAACAAATGCTGAAGCATCAAAGAAGCAACCGACACTCAAAGGAAAAGGTTAGCAAAAATTCAAACCTGTTTGCTTTAACTATCTTAAAGTAGGACACACTACCAATGTATGTAGGAGTAAAGCCTACAATAATTTTTCTTATTTTATCAACAATGTACCTAGATCCAATAAGTTCAATGGTCATTGTTATGCATGCAACAAGTTTGGGCATAGAGCATTTGAATGCAGGTCTATGATGGATAACACTGGAAGATATCCTCAGAGGACCCAAGGAACTGGTCCTGAACCTTTTGTGAACTGGAATCACAACTGATTTAATGTCATCAATCATCAGTCAAGAAGTGGTCGTCATCTAGCGGCAACCAGATGGAGAGAAATTTATATGATCTGTCATGGTCATGGTCACACTACTGAAATGTGCAGAAGGAAGAATGGAAACATGTACAATGGACCTTGGAGAGCACTTGGACTTGTTTGCTATCACTACAACAAACCGGGTCACATTGCAAGATTCTGCAAAAGTAGAAAAAGTATATCTGATGATATACTGATCACTCAGGAAGGAGAAATCGATGTTGAAAACATTCAAGGGGACATGAAGAAAACATGGAAGAAGAAACCAACAATGTCGGAAGAGGAACCGGTTTCTGCACCTAGTGTGGAAATATCAGAATCGGCAAACTAAGCCTTAAAGGCTTAGGGGGAGCAAATGGCGAAATGCTTTTGAACCCCCAGTGGACACCGGTAAAAGACCTTAACTGGTATGCGATACCTGTCGCTTGGTAGAAGACCGGAAATGGTAAAAAGGAAAATTAGGGTTTACGCCCTAATAGAGGAGCATTAGTGACGATAGGTGAGAGACATGTATAAATGCATTTTTCAAATCATTTCTCACTATCTGTTTTTGAGTGAAGAAAAGTTTTCAAGTGCAGAGCAAAGAAAAGACAATTTGAGCTTAGATTTCAAGAAATTGAATAACCTTGAAAGAGATTCAAATCCAGTTTGCAAGCGATAGTGGAGAACACAAAGCGGTGATTTGGCATCCGATGGAGAGTGGAGTGAAGTAGAATCAAGAGGCCCTAAATTCGCATTTGAAAGGTATTTTTCGTGTTCTTAAAATACTCTACAATGGCTTTGGCATCTCATACTAGTTTGAGTACATTAATTGAGTCAAAAAGTTTTATTCAGAGGAAGTCTAAATATAATGCTTTGTCACAATTTCCGGTTGGAGTCATAGTTGAAGAAGGAATTTCTGATTATATTGATTGCAAAATAGAAGACCTAGGGTCTTTAGCCATTCACACTCAGTTAGGTCTATTTTGCAGCAAGGACAAAAAGATCAAACCGAAATTTAGTATCTTAGAGAAGAAGAAATTCCATAACGTGGTATATTTTCTGGAAGATTTCACGGAGGATCACATCAGAATTATTTTGAGCAGAGTCCATGGTGACAAGATGTACCTAGAGAGGACGCATGACATTATGCCTTAGGCAATTCATGCAGTCACTGGCTTTTATAACATAGGGGAAGTGCCAGCCCTGAGAAAAGTGAGCAAAACCGAAATAGCCAAGCTCACCGGTTCAACCAGTGATTCACGGGGTATGACAGTCAATCCTATCAAGGATGATCTGGTGAAATATGCCTGCATGGTGATAGGATACAGAACATTTTCAGCCAATAGGATTAATTTTGTATCTGCTGCAGTGGTAAATGTTGCTTACCAGATGATAAAAGAGGATGCATCTTTCGACTTATGCACCGGCATGCAGAGGCAACTCCTATTGAATCTTAAGGCAATTAATCAGGATAATTCACTAAGGTTTAAGTTTGGACAACTACTGGTAGGGTTGTTCTTTTATTTCCAAGGCTACTTTCTTGGTGTAGGAGATGTCCAGTTGTCCCCTGACCAACTGGTAACCAAACAGATAAAGGAAAGCGTTCAAGCCATTGGAACCGGCTACCCTGAAGTACTGAATAAATATTTTGATGAGTTCAGAAGAAAGATGAGTCAGAGGGTAAGAATCTCAGGTGATATAGTGAAGAAATATGAAGATGACATCTGTTTCACTATTCAGGTGGACAAATGTTTAATGGAGGCTGTTGAGCCTAGAATGGAGGAAGTGGAGCCAATGGGCTATGAGGTTATGTATGACATGCTGGAAGGGTATGCCTCAACCCTTATTGCCTCGCCTCTTGATCTAAAGGCTAAGAAGACTGGAACCTACTTGGAGAGGATTGCACCAGTTGAAGAAGCATTGGTGAAGAAAGGAAAAGAACCCGCAGCTAAGAAAGCCAAGGCAGTGCTTGCAACATCGGCACCGGCTACCACTGCAACTCCAAGAGTGACCAAGCGGTCACCAGCAAAGAAGAAACCGGAGGTAACACTAGCAAAAGTCTTTGAAAGAAAAAGGAAGACTAAGACAAATGAACCAGACTCCGAAGAAACCGAGTCTGATGAAAAGACGAAGAAGGCAAGATAGACAAAGAAGGTGAAGAAGAATGAACTGATAGCATCCGCACTAGTAAATATTGATATCTCCTCATACAAACCTTTGACACATTGTCAAAGAACACTAAAGAATATTAGGAGAAAATTACTTCATGATTTAGTAGATTATTATGATGATTTTAATAGTGAGGAGAAAGATGAAGTACTACAGGAAATCATTCTTTATTTGTGTAAAAATGATCGGTCACCATCAGAGATTAAATCTTAGACACCGGATTCATTATTTAAAGCATTAGATAATAAATGGCGCATTGCCATTGAAAAGGAACAGGAGATTAGGGAGAAAGTCTTTGCACAGTACTTCCCCAAACTCTCAAATTCAAAATTATTTGATGCCCTGGATCAAAATAAATGTCTCTTCTTCACAAGGAGAAGAAGACTGTGGTTGTTGGAGGGGAGAATTGATGATGTTGAAAAAGATACTCATCAGCATATGGCTCATGCTATCAGCTCTCACAAAGCACTAATGGCCAACCTCCAAGCGGAAAAGGAACCGGTTATTTCCAAACCTGATGAGGTTTTTGATGAGGAAGGAAACCTGGTGGAAGAACCAATCGACACTATTGATATCGATGCCCTGGATGTAGAAGATGTCACCCAGGACATACCTTCTGAGGGAACTGAACAGGGGCAACAAGCCAAACAGGGTGGTGAACAGGTTGAGGACACACATCAAGCGGCAAAGGAACATGAAGAAAAGAAGAAGAGGGATGAAGATGAGAAAAAGAAGAAAGAGGAAGAGAAGAGAAATGAGGAAGAGGAGAAATGAAAAGATGAAGAAAAGAAGAAGCAAGAAGATGATAGGAAAAAGAAAGAAGAAGAGGATAAGGAAGAAAAGAGAAAGAAGGAAGAACAAAAGAAGAAGAAGGAAGAAGATGAACAAAAGAAGAAGGAAGAGGAAGAACAAAAGAAGAAGGAAGAGGAAGCACTGAAGAAGAAGGAAGAGGAAGCAAAGAAGAAGGCAGAAGCAAAGCAGAAGCAGAAAGAAGAGGAAGACAAGAAGAAGATGGAAGAGGAAGAGAAGAAAAAGAGAGAAGAGAAAGAGAAAGAAGAGAAGGAGAAGAAAAAGAAGGAAGAAGCAGAAAAGACAGCTGAAGCAATGAAGAGCACACAGATGGAGACTCCTAAGGCAACTGTGAGCCAAGCCAAACCAGCTGCTATCTTGAGTCCTATTGATCTCCAATCTACAAGTGAGTCTGAGCTTATGCAGAGCATCAAGGTTGCCCAACAGCGCCTTGAAGTCATTCGCAAGAAAAAGGAACAATATATTATTCAGGTGGCTGTAGACACACTTACCGGTTTAATCCTCGGTACTAATCTTCCTAACACTGAATCATCACTAGCACATCTCAAACTTCTATGTACTATAGTGGATGATCAGGTGCAGAGTTTGGAAGAAGCAGCAGAGGCCAATGTAAAGAAAGAGCACCAAAAGGCTCTTAATGTTGCTCTAGTGAAAAAGATGAATGAGCTTAGGACTGAATTATTGAAAGATCAAAAGGACATAAGGAATGCCTTAGATAAGGGAAACTTGCTACTTAGCAAAATCTGTCAACCTCATCTATTCTGTGACGATGTGCTAGCCAAGAAGCAAAAGCTTCAAACGGACTTACAGTCCTACTTAGGCACATTTAAGACACCTTATGATTCCTTTGCAGCATATGGGCAAACCGTTCACCTGTTCTAGATCCAGTCAGCCAAGATGGAGCAAGAGATCAGTACACGGTCTAGGGATTTGCAGGAGCTTCAACTGGTATTACTTCCATGACTGCAAATTCTTCATAAGTGTTATCTGAACCTAGATGCCCTAACAGTCACACAAGAAATGAGCACAGTAGATGCCATGGAGGAATAGGTATCCCAGATGCAAACAGAGAAGGAAGTGGCAACCTCCCTACTTGAGTCCTGGTCTCTATCCATGAAACAATTTTTGTAGGACTATAAATCGGTTTTTGCAGGACTATAAATCAGTTTTTGACAAGTATTATTCATTATTGTCATAAACTTTATATATATATATATATGGAAACAGGGTTTTTCAGTGGTACTTTGTCATTATTGGCAAAGGGGGAGAAGTATATCTGGTTTTTGGTTTTAATATTTTGATCTTCTAACACAGGGGGAGAAGTATCTGGTTTTGAAATTTTGATATATGTTGTGATATATGCTATATGCTCTGATGATTATGCTCTGTATGCAAAATTGCTATACACTATGTTGATTAAGGGATAGTGTATATGCTTAGGGGGAGCAATTTTGTTAATGGCAAGTTTTTGTTGTAAAACACTTAGATGTCAAAATTTTTATTTTCCTAAGTGTTGCCATCAATACCAAAGGGGGAGATTGTTGGCATTTTTGTTGTTTATGTTGTGATTGTCATTGATGGACACACACTTGTATTGAGATCCCGTTTATGTGTATGAGCTTGTGCTCAACCGGTATGTTGTATTCTAGTCTTTAGACAAGTGGTGATTTTGCATAATGTGTTTCCCGATCTGAAGCAGCATGTCGACCCCAAGCAGTTCATAGATCCCAAGCGGCACGAGGGAGAAAAGAGGCACAACACATTCTTACCAGTCTTCATTTTTTTCAAACCGGCAACTGGTATTTTTTATGAACCGGTTATACACTATGATGAGTTACCAACCGACATTTTGTGATGAGTTACCAATCCACCGATTGTTTGACGGTGCCGACACATTGATGGTGCTTTTTGTGTCGTGTTACTGAGTACGTCTAGATGCATTGAACCTAGGAAATTGTAATGTAATCCTATTGGACCGACATGAAATCAGATTCCTTTAAAAGGACATCATGTCCAGGGTTTTAAGTTGTTGCTGAAAGGGTTAATGTCGAGCTAGGGTTTAAGGTGGAAGTTGAGAACAATCTTATCTGAGAAGATCAAGTTGTAACTGTGAGAGAGATAGAGAAGACTGAAGTAATGCTGGAATGCATTAACTATGAGCAATACTAGATCTAACCAAGTAGTTTGTGCTATCTGATAGATCAAACACTTGTTGATTACTCACATCTTTGACAAGTCTGTAGCCCTTAACTGGGTAGGCCTCAAAGCCTTTGCAAAATCCTCTAACAAGGTGGTTCACACATGTGAATCTAGAATCCTCTAACAAGGTAGTCTTTAATCGGACTTATCTCCTAATAGAGATTGAGATTCCTAACAGGATCTGTTCTGGTGAAGAACATTGTAAGACCTTAACCGGTCTGGTTTCTATTCTGTAGATAGTGACTTGTGAGTTCCATCTCACCATGGTTTTTCCCAGTTAGGTTTCCATGTCAAATATCTTGTGTTATGGTTGTATTGGTTTTGTGGGTGAATGCTTTATTTGCATTTTGGTTTGCATGTGTGGTAACCGGTTTGACTGTTATACTGCTTTACCAGTTTATCTTTAGACTATGTAAGTGTTTTAGTGCAGATATTTTTGGCATACTAATTCACCCCCCCCTCTTAGTATTCATCACTTTCTCCCTATTTGTTTATTTGTAGCATCCTAAAATTGTGACACTTGCAATTTCGACTGCATTTGGGTCTTCATGATGGCAGTGCAATGTTGAACCTGAATGGAGACCCTGAAACCTGTTTACGACACCAAAAACTACATTTTTCAGCTCCCTGGCCTGATCCTCCTTGCACCCTGCTGTCCCGAGAGGTGGGACCATGGCGCCCAGTGCCCTGGTCCTTCAGGACTAGGGCACCCAGCGCCCTGGTCCCCTAGAACCATGGTGCCTAGTGCCCTGGTCCCTGGCCCTATTTAGGGCACGGTCTCTTTTGGGCATCAGGTCTTTAAGTTTGCAAATTGGAAAATATTGTTTCTAGGTCGGCCTAAGGTCGGAAAAATCAATCTATTAGCCCTAATTGACAAGTATATAAACTACATTTCCCCTCCCATTTGAGGAGGTAGAAAAAGGTAGAAAAAGGTAAGAAAAAGGAAGACATATGCAAGCAAGAGGTGGAAGCGATATTCAAACATCAAACATTCAAGCATTCAAGCATTCCTTCAAGCAATTGAGCATTCTAAGTCTCCATTCAAGGCTAAGTGTTGCATTCAAGACAAGGATTCAACCATTGAAGAGGAGATCACTTACAACATACAAAATACAACATTCATTACACCTTCGCATGTAAGAATACAAACATCCTTACAACAAGGTATTAGTACTTGTTTACATTACAAACATTTACATCATTCTCATTTCCTGGTTAATTCCAAAATTGGGGTTTGACCTAAAGGTAAACCCCTAATCCCTAACCCCCCAATCGTCCTCTCTTTTCTGTGTGTAGGTTGCAGGTACACGGCTGTAATTGAAGATCTCGAACCCTTGTGTAAGACGAATAGATCCCCCTTCGTTTTACGGATTTTTTGGAGGACCGTGTGCACGCCGAGTGCCATCGTCCCATCAAATTTCACCCAAATTTGCAGAACAACATCATCTCGACATTTTACTACTAATTCCAGGTCAGCAGCTTCATCCCGTATCCCTATCTCTGTTTATAAGTGAATCTTTCTTACTTTACATGCATTCCTAGTTCAATCTTTCTATCTACATTCTTTACAAAAGATGGTATCCTTGATGTCTCAACCCTTGAAACTCATTTATAATCTAGTCTTGCATTGTGTGGGATTGGATCTTGTGGGTTTCAACCCCTCTTTTGAATGTAAAGTCCCTCCTAAGTGAAAATCGTCAATCCTAGTGACCCCCTTTCTCCTTGGAGTGGGGGAGAACACCTAGGGTTCGATTTTCCGCTTTACATTTTGGTGAACCCAACGTGAACATCCTAATTCTAATTATTCATGGTTAGATCTGAAAAATTTGCTTCCTTAATTACATTTTCATGTTTGATCTTTTGCAAATTTTAGAGGTTAATTACACAAAACCCTAAATTTTCTTTTTAATAATTGAGCTTGCGAAATGTTTAATTGTTAATGCTTGTTTCAGATCTACCCTTCTACTGCAAATTGTCAAATCATATCTATGCTTTAATTTTGAAAATTAAGTGGTTAAGTGTCAAAACCCTAATTTTTAAAATCCTCTTGATTCAGCCTTTGACCGATGATTTCACTGATTAAAACACCTCCAAATCGGCTGTAACTTTGGATTTTGCAACAAAATCATAATATCTCTCATCCCTGAAAATTTTGGAAAAAAGTTGTGAGGACCATGTGCACCCGGAGCGCCATCATCCCCAACGTTTTTTTCGAAATTTCGGGAGCTAGATCTTATTGTATTTTTCTGCTAAAATCCAGAATTTTGGCTGATTTCATCAATTCTAACACTTTCAAAATTACAATCAAAGTTGGTCTAGTGATTGCTTGGATTAAGGCTTCTAATCATTCAAAAATTATTGAAATTGAAATTCGTGTCAAAATTGTATTCCTTACTATCCTAAATCTGAAAAGGGTGTTGGCATTCGTTCGAAATTTCAGTGCTTTATTCAAATTTTTGCAGTTTGTGACTTTTGAAATTAAATGTTTAATTGCAACAACCTTGATTTCCACTTTCAAAATTGAATTTTGCGTGAAATTGAGTCAATTTTTAAATTTCAAAACCTGCATTGCTTTTAGTATTCCCTCTAAAATCATAAAATTCAAAATTTCAGTTTCCCTCTCTTTTTCAAAATTCAAATTTTGCATTTTTCAACAATCTTGGTAGAGTTCAATTTTGAGATTGCAACTTTAATTTGGCCTATCTACAGATCATAAAATCACTCAATTTTTTTAGATTAGCTTTAAAATCATCATAACTTTCATCCCTAAAAATTTTGAAAAAAGTTGCAAGGACCGTGTGCACTCCATTTGCCACGGTCCCGGACATTTTTTCTAAAATTTCGGGAGATTGTCCTGATTGTATTTAACAGCTTAAATCTAGGAGATTGGCTGATTTTATTGAAATTTGCTACCTCTAAATTCAAAATTTTCTCTCTCTCCCTAGTGCATAAGTTTTACAACAATAAGCCCTACTTACACTATTCCCGTTAGATGAAGCCTTAGAATTAAGTCTTTCCAAGGTTTAATTACTGAGGAGATGGAACCTAATTTGAATGGCCTTTTTAATGAGGACACAGGTAATTCCTCTATTCCTCCTAATGATGAAGAAGCTCTCCATGAGGTTTCTGAAGAACAACTTTCAAAATTGGATAACCAATTTGATGATTTTCGACAATGGATGTCTCAAGAATACCCTAATAGTCAAGTTCTTTCATTAATTGAGGGTCTAAAACGTATGGTTCAAAGTGATAAGAATGGAATTGATATTTTGCATGGTATTGCACACATTGTGGATTCAAATGTGATGCCTATGAAGAGTTGTGCCGAAACTTTGGGTTATACACAACTTCCTACTCAAGTTAATCATTCTATTCCTTTAACAACTTCTATTGCTAGTATACCTACTTTCACATCAAACATAATGACTACTTCAATACAAGACATTCCACCTCTGATCACCAGTCATGGGGGCAATCCTTCTTCTTCAATTAACCCTCTTCCTTCATTCAATCCTTCTTCTTCATTCATTCCCTCAATAAGTGTTCCTATTACATCTCCACAAATGAACCTGGCACAAGGGGGCAATTCATTTAACCATTCCATTCCTCCTTGTAGTGTTCCTCCTTTCCAATCATCTCCTATGACTAACTATCATAGTGTACTACCACCTTACTCTCAATCAATACCTTCTTTCAATAACATAATACCTCCATCTCAATCTAACACGTCTAATATGAATTCTTTGACTGAAGCAACCATTAACAATCTTGCACAAACTGTCTCTTCTTTACAGCAACAAATTGCCTCTATGAATCAATCTAAGTTTAGTGTGCCCACATTTGATGTGGCGAGCCCACTTTCTCTTGACATTGTTCGAGCTATTACACCTAAGCATGTTGAACTCCCACAGTTGGAGCTTTATAATGGTAAAGGTGATCCACTAACACATGTTAAGACTTTTCAAACAATATGTACCGATTTTGCTCATGACCAAAGATTGCTTGCAAAACTATTTACTAGAACATTAAGAGACAAGGCTCTGCAATGGTATTGCTCGTTGCCTTCCTATTCTATTACTTCTTTCCAACAACTTGCAAATGCTTTTATTCAACAATTTCAAAACAATATAAGTCCTAAAGTTACTTTGATTGATTTAATGCATTGTAAACAAGGTGTTAAAGAAAAAGTGACTGATTTCATTGGTAGATATAAGCATTTGTATGCCCAAATTTCTTTTCCAGTGCCTGACAATGATATTCAAAGAATCTTTATTTCTAATTTACAAAAAGATGTTAGAGAAAAACTTTTTTTTTCTGAGTTTACTTCTTTCCAACAGTTGTGTGCAACTCTTCACAATTATCAACTGACTGTGAGTCAAATGGAACAAGCAAATCCTATGGCTCCGAGTGATAAGGGTGATAGTAGCTAACAACCATTTGGGAAGTTTAAACCAAACAGAGAGTCCATTAAATTCAATGAAAACATCATCAACAACAATGTGAATGCAGCATCAGGTGTGCCTCCTATTTCTAAGTTTTTCAAGAAAGAAAGAAAGTTTACTCCTTTGAATGAATCATTGCATAGTATTATGAATAAGTTATTGGAACAAAATGTGCTTACTCTTCCTCCTATAAGGCAAATAGATCCTACAAAGATTAATTCACCCTATTTTGATAACAAATCTTTTTGTCAATTTCATCGTCAACCTGGGCATGATATTGAAAAATGTTTTGCTTTAAAGGGTAAAATTCAAGATTTGATTGATAATAATACTATCTCTATTTCTGGTGTGAATGATAAAGGCAATACATCTATAGCTCCTCCCAACCAAAATCTCAAGATTTTTACTGATACGTTACCTTTTCATACCTCTAATGTGATTGATACTAATGATTCCTCTGTCTCACCTGATGATCTTGTGTCTGACTCCGAATGTGATTAACTTTGTAGAGTAGAAGAAAATCCCTAAAGAACCTTCCATCACATTTGATTCTAGTGAAACTATCAGGGCACCTGATGGTCCTTTATATATAGTTGCAAAAGTCAGGAATACACCTTTCCGTGGAGTGCTTATTGATCCTTCTTGCATGGTTAATATCATTACTGAAGAATTTCTTTTTACTTTGCAATTGAATCAAGTGATCTATGATGAAACAAATGTGGTTGTGAAACTATTTGATGCATTTTCTTCTCCTACAATTGGTTCTATTACATTACTTATTGAGGTCTATAACAAATCCCTTGATGTGAGCTTTTCTATTATTCCATCGTTCGAACAATTTCGTGTGAAGCTAGGCTATCCTTGGCTATCTTCCATGAAATCTATTGCTTCTCCTATTCACAAGTGTTTGAAATTTCCCCATAATGGTGAAGTTGTTACTATCAATCATAGTCTCTTTAAACCAACTAAAAGAACTTCTAGCATTCCTATTGATTATTTCTGGCCTAAACAATTCCAATCTCTTCCATCGTGAAGTGATCATCTTTTCAAATCTTATCAAAAGTGGAAAAAAGGTATGATCCTATCTCTAAGTGAACCTAGAACACCCAAACTTGATATTCCTATCGTTCTTGAGAAGGAAGTTCTTCCTTTGAAAGATAAAATTAATGTCTTTCCTCAAGGAGATTCCCAACCCATCCCTATGGATGTGACTATGTCTATGCCTAATAAACTTTCTAAAAGTAGACCTATACCTCCTCGTCATGATGGACTTGGTCTCCTTCCTAAACCAAATATTCTTCCTTTATATGGAGCACTTCCTCCTCTTTCTTTTTATAGAGAGAAGAGACCTTCTTCTTCTCCTATTATCCAACCTAAGAGATCACAACCCAAACACCCAAGTGATAAGGATGAGAATATTCCTCCTCCTCAATCTTCTCAACTTCCTACTAAGACTAGATGAAATCGTTCTGCACGTGAATGCCAACGAAAGCGTCATCTTAGAGCTTGTGCAGCTGCTTCTCAAACTTTGCAATCCCCAAAAACACCTTCAGCTAGCATTATTCCGTTTTCTCCTCAGCTGGAAATTGAGCCAAAATCTCCTAAACATAAGATGCATGATGGTCTTGATCCTGTGCGAGTTAAAGATCCTATTTTTATAAATCTTGATGATGATATAGATGAAAATGTTATTCATGATGAAAATGTTACTTCTTTTCATTCTGATTGTGAATATGAATATGTTGATGTTGATAACCATTTATCTAATGAATTTTCTAAAGCACTTATCCTAGCTCCTAGACAAGAACAACGTGGCCTGGAACATGAACATAGCCCTTGTTTGGATCTTGTGATAGCTCCATCTTCTGTGTTGGATGTTCCTCCTCTAGCGTGTTTCCTGCCTTCCCGAAATATTGATCAGCAAGATCGGGGGGTAGATGACGTGCTAGACTAGTTTCATTAGCATAGCAGACTCTCTCCTCCTCTCTTGATCTTTTGTTACTTCTTCTATGTGTTATTCTCATTCTTCTATGGGTTGTCCTTAGTGTTGTCTACTTGAGGACGATGCAAAGCATTGCAACCTCTTTTGGTCTCTCTCATGTTGACTCAAAAGACACATGTGTTCCCTTCTTCTAGGTGACCTTCCTTGATTGGGGAATGAAGAACAATTATGCATACATACATATGATATACATGAATTATCATACAGCATACTGACCCCAAGGAAAGCGAAGTCACCTTGTGCTTTGTGTTTTGTGTCTATTATCCTTGGGCTTATCTCACACTTGGGGGCTAAATCCTTGTGATAACGTGCTCCTTTCCTTCTCATTTCCTATATGTATCACTACCTTAAAGAAATCACCCCCAATGAGGCATGTGCGATCGCTTTAACGTAGGGGGGCATACACCCCATTCATATCTCTTCAAGATACTTGAAAATTTCTTGACAAATTTAGCTTTGCCTTGAAAATTTTTTATATCTTTCTTGCATGACTCATAGTGAGGGAACCTTACTACTGACAGTCATGGTTCTCCCTCGAGATCTTCCCTTTTACTTTTTCAATCGAAGTCGTAAGATCCTTAGTCCACTGGGGGCTTGGTATATATTTCCTTCTTGACGTGGTGAAAGTTTTTCAATTTTGTTTCCTTGTACTTTACCGGAAGTATGGGCATACGCTTATACTCCCGCTAAAGTGGGGGCTAAATGTAGCATCCTAAAATTGTGACACTTGCAATTTCGACTGCATTTGGGTCTTCATGATAGCGGCGCAACGTTGAACCTGAATGGAGACCCCGAAACCTGTTTACGACACCAAAAACTTCATTTTTTAGCACCCTGGCCTGATCCTCCTTGCACCCTGCTGTCCCGAGAGGTGGGACCATGGTGCCCAGTGCCCTGGTCCCTAGCCCTATTTTGGGCCCGGTCTCTTTTGGGCATCGAGTCTTTAAGTTTGCAAATTGGAAAATATTGTTTCTAGGTCGGCCTAAGGTCGGAAAAATCGGTCTATTAGCCCTAATTGACAAGTATATAAACTACATTTCCCCTCCCATTTGAGGAGGTAGAAAAAGGTAGAAAAAGGTAGAAAAAGGTAAGAAAAAGGAAGACATATGCAAGCAAGAGGTGGAAGCGATATTCAAACATTCAAACATTCAAGCATTCAAGCATTCCTTCAAGCAATTGAGCATTCTAAGTCTCCATTCAAGGCTAAGTGTTGCATTCAAGACAAGGATTCAACCATTGAAGAGGAGATCACTTACAACATACAAAATACAACATTCATTACAGCTTCGCATGTAAGAATACAAACATTCTTACAACAAGGTATCAGTACTTGTTTACATTACAAACATTTACAGCATTCTCATTTCCTGGTTAATTCCAAAACTAGGGTTTGACCTAAAGGAAAACCCCTAATCCCTAACCCCCCAATCGTCCTCTCTTTTTTGTGTGTAGGTTGTAGGTACATGGCTATAATTGAAGATCTGGAACCCTTCTGCAGAGATGAACAGATCCCCCTTCGTTTCGCGGATTTTTCGGAGGACCGTGTGCATGCCGGGCGCCATCGTCTAGTCAACTTTCGCCCGAATTTGCAGAACATCATCATCTCGACATTTTACTGCTAATTCCAGGTCCGCAGCTTCATCCCGTATCCCTATCTCTGTTTATAAGTGAATCTTTCTTACTTTACATGCATTCCAAGTTCAATCTTTCTATCTACATTCTTTACAAAAGAGGGTATCCTTGATGTCTCAACCCTTGAAACTCATTTAGAATCCAGTCCTGCATTGTGTAGGATTGGATCTTGTGGGTTTCAACCCCTCTTTTGAATGTAAAGTCCCTCCTAAGTGAAAACCATCAATCCTAGTGACCCCCTTTCTCCTTGGAGTGGGGGAGAACACCTAGGGTTCAATTTTCCGCTTTACATTATTTTTTATGGTAGAAGGCTTGGGCAGATTTATTAAGTCCTAGGTTTTTCATGCCTTGATTCAGGATTGAAGTTGGGGTCATGGGTTGCCCATGCTTTCTCATCTTTATTTTATGGATGATACTTCACTTATGGGGGTTGCTCGTCTTCAGGAAGTTGAATCTTTCAAATGAACTTTTGATATTTATTTGTCTGCTTCAGGTCATAAATTCAATGAGCATAAATATTTTGTCTATTTTTTTAATACTATTGAGACTATTCAGAGAAGGATTGCCAATATTTTGAGGTTTCATATTGGCTCTCTACCCTTGGTCTACTTGGGTATACCTCTTTCTATATTGGTAGGGTTCCTAGACTATTTTGATAGGAATTTTTGGATGAACTACATTAAAAGGTTAATCACTAGACTCATACATAGTTCTCTACTATTGCTAGGGGGACTCTTCTCCAATTCATGATCCAGACTTTTCATATCTATAGGTGCTTTGTTTTGTCGGCCCCTATGTATTTTCTTAATGGATTTAATGCCCTCTCATCCCAATTCCTTTGAAGTGGTAATTTTCATACTTGTAAATAGATCCTTGTTAACTGGGAATCTGTGTGTAAGTCAAAGAAGGAAGGGGGTCTTGGTCTTTGTTATGTTATCTTGAATGGAAAAGCTCTTGCTACCAAACTATATCGACATTGGTGTACTTGTTAGCGTATGAGTTTGGCTCCCATTCTCACACATAAATATCTTAGAGAAGTTAACACTCTAGATTTTCCTTGTTATTGTTTGGAAGGAAAGGGATGTCTCATTTGGCATTTTCTGAAAATTGGGGCTCAACTAGTTAAGAAAGGTTTATTTTGGATATGTTATAAGGGCTTTGAAGCTCTCTTTTGGTTGGATTCTTGGGATGGAAATCCTCATATCCTTTCTATGTATCTGCACATCCAACCTCTTTCTGATACTTTTTGTGTCATAGGTTGGGATAAGGTATAGCATTATAAGACTATTTGGAATTTAGGGCTTGTTGATGGTTATGTTTGGAAGGATCCCCATGAATGGCCACTTGGTGGATCTGAGGGAGATTGTAAGGAGTTGACTCAAATTCTTGCTTCATGGGAGTGTAACTCCCTGGTGGGGCATGATTTTCTAGCATGGGGAAGAGATTCTTCTGGTAAGTACTCTATTGCTACTGGTTACTTGGAACTTATTCAGTAGTTTTTTGGACAGGAGGAAGTTCCTTGGTAGAAATATGTGTGGAGTAAATTTTCTTGTCCTAAATTAAAAAAAAAATCATGTTGTTGGTTGTCCAAATTCATTGTCTTACCTAGCATAATTTGTGCAAATGGGCTCATTCACAAGGTCCCTTTATGTGTATTTTATACTACAATAGTGAGAAATGTGTTTCTCACCTCTTCTTTCAATGCTCCTTCTCTAGGGCAATTTGGCACCTTTAGTGGGAACCTTGGAACTAGGCCTAGTGGAATGTGTCCTCTCTTGTTGAATTCTAGGCCCACTTGGGTAAGCCTCCTATTAAGACTCATTTTCTCCAAGTTGCTTGGGCTATTGGACCCTCTTTCATTATTTGGCATATTTGGCTGGAAATGAATTGTTTGATGTTTCAAGATGCCAGAATAGTTGTTCAACATTTGTGGTTGAGAATTATTTGTATGGAAGTTTAGTGGAACAACTTCCTACACTAACCTTGAGAGGAGGGTAATGCAAAAAAATTTATAGATCATTACATCAGTTATAGAATCTTAACAGAAATAAACAAAATATCATAATACCACAACACAATAACACAATGATTTACGAGGGGAAAACCTTTTCGGGAGAAATACCCCACACTCCAAAAGTGACTCAATATATTATTCAGCAATCCATAACAGATTACAATATACTTTTAGAGCAAGCTCTTCACAAAAGTACCACTAATTAGAGACTTAGAGATAACTCAATAGCCATAAGACTCTTACACACAACCTCTATCTCAAAAACATCATATACAGGAGATACAATACAAGATATTGTCAAATGGTATTACAAAACAATGGGCTAAAACCACCCAATAAAGTAGAGACGACCTTATCTCCATTCTAAATTCCCTATGATGTGTCAAAAAACACATCAATGCATGTTCCTCTCTTTTACAACTCATTTATGTGTTCGATATAATTTATATTTTCTATTTTAGGAGTCCAAAATTTTGGAGGCCATAACTTGTGAACAATGTGTCTGATTGGCAATCCGTTTGAAGCGTTGGAAAGATCGTGAAGTGACCTATCAACTTGTAAACTGCTAATCTATTTACACCCACATTTAGTGTATTTCAGAGCCTCTAAATTCCTAGAAATTAAATTTAAACCTTTCATCACAGCCTCCAAAAATGAAAACTTTAATATCTTTGAAACTAGCTATAATCTTCGATGAAAATTTACTGGCATGCTCACCTAGCCAACCGAAAGCTTTAGGGATAATTTCCCACCATTTTGTGCTCAAATGAAAAACTTACTATAAATAGTAACCTCATGTAAATGCAAGGTTGAGATGCCATTTTCCCAACATTCTCCCACTTTTCTAACACCTTGCAAGAGAAAAGGGAGTATCAACACAATAATTCAATTGCTAGGGGCCATGAGGCCCATAGACTCTGAACACCATCTAAAATTCCATATGCTCACAACCTTAGTTAAATAATCTATAATTTTCATCAAATTCTTTACCTTAACCAGCTTCTCCCTACCATCTTCAACCATATCTCTGCCAAAATGATACTGAACATCAATGTGTTTGGTTCAGGCATGAAATGTCGGGTTCTTAGCTAGGCAGATCGCACTCTAATTGTCACAATAAACTATCATTCTACCTTGTTTTATTCCAATACCTCAACACAATCTCTTAAGCCAAATGGCTTCTTTGCAAGCATGAGTAGCTATCACATACTTAGCTTTTGTACTAGACAAAGCAACCAGAGCCTGTTGCTTACTCATCTAGCTAATTGCACCAACAAATAAAGTAAACACATAAGCACTAGTGAATCTTCTTCTATCAATATCACCTACCTAATCTGAATCCACATAACCATCAATATCAAGGGAAATTACATCTCCGACTAAATTACCATGGTAACACATAAAATACTCTAAGACCTCTTCAAATATCTGATGACTCTTTTGACTGCATCCAAATGAACTCTACCAGGATTATACATGTATCTGGAAAGAACTCCAACTAGTTGGGTAATGCCTGGTCTAGTACAGACCATAGCATATATCAAACTTCCAATTGCACTATGGTAAGGCACTCTGCTCATGTCTTACATCTCTAATGGAGATGTAGGGCAATTTAAAATGGATAATTTTGTTCCATCTATGAAGGGAACACATAATGGTCTACAATCCTGCATGTTGAACCTATGTAATAATAAATTCACATACTTAATCTAGCCTAGCCATAGCTTTTTGTTCACTCTATCTCTTCTAATTTCCATCCCAAGAATGTGTCTCACTACACCAAGATATTTCATTTCAAATTTAGGGGCAAGTTGAGACTTTAGTTTTGAAATCATACCTTTCCTCTTACCAATGAATAACATATCATCAACATAGAATGAAATGTACATAAAATGATCACCATTAGATTTATAATAAACACAATGATCTAATTTAGAATGCTCAAATCCCAAACTTAACACATATGTATCAAATTTCTAGTACCACATCGTAGGACTTTGTTTGAGACCATACAAAGATTTCTTCAATTTACAAAGCAAATTGCTTTTACCTTTCACCACATAGTGCTCTATCTATGTCATATAAATATCCTCCTCCAAATCACCATGAAGGAAAACATTTTTCACATCCATTTTCTCAACCTATAAATCATAAGCAACAATAATAGAAATAAAAAATCTAATGGATGTCATTTTTGCAACAAGAGAAAATATCTCACCTTAATCAACATCCTCATTCTAAGAGCATCCTTTTGCAACAAACCTTGATTTATACTTCTCAATGCTTCCATCTAAACCAATCTTTTTCTTGAACACTTATTTATAGGCAACATGCTTCCATCCTTCAGGTAATGTTACACGATCCCATGTATCAATATTTTTCAATGCTGTCATTTCTTCTTCCATAGAAATCTTCCAGGATTCTACATCATTCATACCTAATGCCTCTTCTAAAGATCTAGGCTGATGTCCATATTAATATTCAAAACAAAAATACATCTCCAATCATTAGGTGAATACCTTTCAAGTGGTTGTCTATGTCTTGTAGACCTTCGAACAAGCTAAGTTGGAGGTTCTTCCTCCTCTTATGAAGATTCAGAGCTAGATGAGCTCCCCTCAACTTCTTTCCTATCAAGTGGTCTCGATTCAACTCTTTTAGGCATAGAAGGGAATTGAATCACATCTTCCTATTTAGTTTTCTCTAGCTACAATGTAACAAAAGGAGGCTTAATTTCTCTAAAAATAACACTTCTACTATGAACTACTTTTTGTGCAACAGGGTCCCAAAGCTTGTATATTTTCCCACCATAACTATAACCGATGAAGATACATTCCACAACCTTGTTCTCCAACCTTTTTTGCTTCTCCTTTGGCACATATGCATATTCTTCACAACCAAAAACTCTAAGATGTCTCAATGAAGGCTCTTGACCTGACCATGCTTCCATAGGCAATTTATTAACACGAGCTAATGTAGGAGACTTGTTAATCAGGTAGAAAGTAGTGGCAACAACTTCAGCCCAAAAAATTTGTTCTAGACCAACACCACTAAGCATTCTCCTAGCCTTCTCCATTAGTCTCATGTTCATTCTTTATGCAACTCCATTCTATTGTGGAGAATACAGAGTTGCCTTCTATCTATTAATGCCACAATATTTATAGAATCTATTAAAATTATTAGAGAAAAAATCACTACTAATATCAGTCCTCAAACATTTAATTTTCTTTCCAGTTTGCAACTTAGTCATTTCTTAAATTCTTTAAAATGACTGAAAACTTCAGATTTACCCTTTCAAAAGTATAGGTCCATGTCCTACTAAAATCATCAATAAATGAAACATAATACATGGATTTTTTAATGGAAGGAATATCTATAGGACCAAACACATCAGAATGAATAAGATCCAAAACATCACAAGATTTATGAAAACTCAATTAAAACTTAATGCAGTTTTGTTTTCCATAAATGCAATGCGCATGAAAATAAAAGTCAAGATTACAATCATTCAAACCTTCAACACGGTTTTTATTTTTCAAGGTCCTTACACACTTTTCTCCAATGGGGCCAAGTCTCTAGTGCAATAACATAGTCTTCTCTCTAGCTAACATTTCTTTAGAAGAACTTAGAGCACCCTTAGGTTCCCAAAAGCTATGTCCATCTGTTGAAGGTGAAACCTTCAAATCTTTCGATGAAGTATTTATAGATTTACTTTTTACAAAAGTGCTATTATACTCAACACTATATGCCTCTAGCAATCATTATAGAACCCTTAATCATCTTACATCCTGCATTAGAAAAGACTACTTGTACACACACATCTATTAGTTTGCTCATAGATAATAAATTTCCTTTTAAACCAGGGATATGCAACACACCGCTAATCCTTTTTATTCTACCATCAGGAAACCTAATCCTAGCTTTACCTCGACCAACAATGTGTAAATGTACCCAAGTACACCTTGTGTCCATTAAATTCTTCATATTCAAAAAACCAATATTTATTGGAATTCATATGAAAAGATGCACTTGAGTCAATTAACCATGCATCATTACCTGCATGAGTAGCCAAGGTTGCAGTGAATGCATCACCATCTTCCTTATCACACTCTGAATCAGAATTGAACTTCTTCTTTTTCTTCTTATTTTCATCTTTATAGTCCTTATGGATGTGACCTAAATTACCATAATTCTAGCAAATGACTTTGGACTTTCCAGGAGATTTTGATCTCTCTTTGGGTTTGGACTTATTGCACTTCTCATTCTTCTTTCCTTTTTCATTAGGTCTTCCATGAATAGTTAGGGATTCCTTCAAATAGATGGATACCTTCCTTTACATCTCTTCACCAAGTAGGTCACCCACCACATCTTCATATTTAAAAAAAATAGAAGTACTACCAATAGTCATAACAAGATAATCCCACGAATCAGGCAAAGAACAAAGCAAAATCTAGCATTTTTTTTCCTCATCCATATTAACACCAATAGATAGCAATTAAGCCACCAACATATTAAATGCTTCCAGGTGGTTTGCAATTCATCCACCCTCTTCCATCTTCAAGGAATACAATTTCTTCCTCAAAAAATCTAATTTGATAAAGATTTCACTTGATAAATTTCACCAAGATAATTCCATAGCTTATTTGCAAAGTTCTCTTTAAACATTGATTATAATAGATTCTGCTAGGAATAATCTAATTAGATCCTTGGCTTTTTAATCCATAACATCATACTAAGAAGCCGCAGTAGAATCTAAGGGTCTTGAGACATTCGAATCAACAACATCCCACAAATCTTGATCTATTAGACGATCTTCCATCTTCAGCTTCCACATCTCAAAATTACTACCATTAAATTTCTCCACCTCTATTCTCCCTGATGAACTTTCCATCTAAAAATTCCTACAACAAGATCAAAAAGTATCTTATGTACAAGCTTCCACTGAAATCTGGATTAGTTCAAAAAACCCAACAACCCACAACTGAAACCAAAGGTGATCAAGCTCTGATATCACTTGTAAGGAAGTTAAGTAGCAAAATAACTTCCTACAATAATCTTGAGAGGAGGGTAATGAAAAAACTTTTGTAGATCGTGACCACAGTTATAGAAAGTTAACAGAAATAAAAAAAATATATCATGCATACCACAGCATAGAAACATGGTGATTTACATGGGGAAAACCCTTTCAGGAGAAAAAATCCACACTCCAAACTAGCTCAATATATTATTCAAGAATCAATAACAGATTACAATATACTTGTAGAGAAATCTCTTCATAGGAATACCACTAATCAGAGACTCAGAAGTAAATCAATAGCCATAAGACTCTTCCACACAACCTCTATCTCGCGTGCCTCATATATAGGAGATACAATATAAGAAACTGTCAACCGATATTACAAAACATGGGCTAAAACCACCCAATAAAGTAGGGCCGACCTTATCTCCATTCTGCATGCCCTATGATATGTTAAAATACACATCAATATGTGTTCCTCCCTTTTATAGCTCATTTATGTGTCTGATACAATTTATATTTCTTATTTTAGGAGTCCAAACTTCTGGAGGTCATAAATTGTGAACTATGTGTTTGATTGACAAACCGTTTGAAGAACCAAAAATCTCATGAAGTGCTATTTCACTTTATAAATTGCTAAACCATTTACACCCACTTTTCAAGGCATTTTAGAGCCTCTAAAATCCTCAAAATTAAATTTAAACCATTCATGGCACCCTACAAAATTGAAAAACTTTAATATCTTCAAAACTATCTATGATCTTGCGACAAAAATTTACCACCATGCTCATCTAGCCAACCAAAAGCTTTGGGAAGAATTTCGTACCATTTCATGCTCAAACAAAAACTTACTATAAATAGTAACCTTATATAAATGCAAGGTTGAGACATGATTTTCCCATCATTATTCATTTTCTTTGTGAGACTATCTTGGCAAAGTGTGGGGGTATAGATCCTAGAGATGTGGATACATATAATTAGTTAATTTTTTCTCTTCAGGGTGGTGTTCCTTCTCCTTGGGGGAAGCCTGCTCGGTAGATCATGAGAAATAGATGTCATCATCTTTTGTGGAATATTAATAGGGAGGTTTGCTAGTTCTCTCCCCTTCGGGGACTTTTAAAACTTAACACTAATGGTTCATCTCGAGGGAATCCTGGCCATGCTAGCATTGGTAGGGTTGGTCATGATAGTTCTGGAGATATTCAATTTATTTTCTAAATTTATAAGGGTTTTCATACCAATAATTTAATGGAGGCTCTTGTCATTTTGTATGTGGTGGAGCGTAGGTGTGTTCCTATCTAGAAACAAATTACATGTGAATTTGACTCTTGAGTGGTGGTGACTTTGCTAAATGAATGATAGTTAGACAAGGTTAGCTAGCACTTGGTTGTGGTGATTAATAAAGTTCTTTAGTTGGTAGCTCCTTGGAATTAGTTATTTTTAGTCACATTCCTAGGGAGTGGAATGGTGTTGTTATATGTTTGGCCAAATGAGCTTTTGATCATGGGTAGGGTTGGAATATAGTGGATAATGAGAAATTATCTCTATATGTGTCCCAATTGTTGGACCACTTAGTGGATACTGATAGAGTTGTGTATATTTTTTTCTTTATTGGGCATGTGGCCCTTTTTTCTTTGTATCTCTTTCTTTGATCTAATAGTCATGAGAAAATCATCATATTCAATCTATTTATGCATCAAAATTATGTTAGTATAGCTTACTTATATTGTATACAAGAGATATTAGTTTGGTGCTAATATATCATTATTAAAAAATGTATTTAGGTGTCATTTAAGATCACTATTGGTTTGTTGAAACACAATAGTGTGTTCCATTAGTAAGCCAACCTTGATATTTTTTCTAAAATTACAAGTACTAAAAAAGTATGCATGGAAATTTGACCTAAGTGTAGTGGGCTTCCATTCAAGCCTAGCATTTTGGATCTAAGGCCCTTAGATCAAACTTCCTAGGATTAGATCAAAAATTATTTTCAGAATTCCTTAGTGCATTCTCATCTACTCTTAGCACAATGATGAAAGAAATACTAGTTTACACCAAGTTCTTAGAAGTAAAATGAAATTATTTAAATACATAATTTTGTTCCTATAGCTCTCTCAATATTTTCTAAATTATTGTAAATTTTCTTTCTTGAATTTCAATCTTATAATCAATTTACTACATGTGGGTTATAGGTCTATTTCCCAAAGAAACAACCTTAGGCATATTTTATACATTTTCAATTTGTATTTAAAGTGAATCAACTTCTTTATTTTTCTTGTACATCCAAGGGTTTGTATTCTCTTCCATTTCACCACAAGGTTTTATTCAAAATCAAACAAATCCCTTATATTCATTTGTTCCCACATCTCACATTTTTAATTTCTAAGGTTAATTAATTTAAACATGTTTTTTTTGCATGAGACAAGCATGGTATTATCTTCTCTCACAAAAAAGGTGACCTTGAGAATAAAAATCCATCTAGTTAATCACTTTTAATTTTTCCCTAAAGACTAATTGCATGTATGGTAAACTTTCTCATACAGTAAGGCAATCTAAAATGTTAAAACTGGTTACTACTTTATTTATTTCCTTGGAGTGTGCCTAGCTTGGATTTTATTAACAATTATTGGCCTAAACCCACATGCTCTAATGAGTTATTAAAATGAAGGAAGGAATTAAAATATTGTCCTTTAGGTACAATTTTCATTAGGTCAACCTTGCAAAAAACTTCCTATCTTACAAAGTCAAGGAGGATATTGGGTTACCCTTTCACATCAAACAATTATACATGCACTTCATTTCATGAACTCAGTGTCAAACACACCTAGATGTTGAGAGGGGCATGTGAATTGGAATTACTAAAACTTTACCATTCATTAATATTTTAACCCTTAAATTAGATCTACAAATATAAAGAATATAAGAAAAACATACACAACAAAATAATACCAAGATTTTTACATGGAAAACCCAAGGAGGGAAAAAAACAGTGAGGATCAATTCACACTATATGAAATAGATATTACAAAGTTTGTTTTAGCCACACTACCAGAGAAAATCACTGCTTCGTGAAATGGACTTGTAGGCTAAGGCTCACTTCCTTAGGGTAGGATATAATGGACTTGCAAGATGAAGATCACTTCTTCAGAGAAAGATACAATAATATTATAGTAAGAAACACAATATAAACTAATGTGGAAGAAGCATCTAACATATGTTGATAGTGTAGTCCTCTTTGTACCCCAATTACTCTATAGCATAGATTTTGTATACTTCATAATCATCTGATATATCACTAAACTATTTTTCACATCGCCATTTATTACTCCCAATCTATATTTTTCATGAATGATTAATCCTTCCTTATATATCCTTCGTAACATCCCAAAACATCAATTAGGTCAGATCAAAAGGACCTATCAAATGAAACATGCGACATAGGATAGGTTGTATTTAAACATATGTATCATCCTCAAAAATAGTTTGTGTATCAACGCACGATTTAGTTGAACTACTAAAAAATCATAAAATATCCTTCAATGCAATAGAATAGATTGGTTTGAATTGCAATTTAAGGAACATACTCAATCGGCTCAAACATAAATATTTTTTTATCAAAATTGTTAACTATTAGACTCAATACCACTAGGGAGAAACTAAAATTACTGTGTGGACCAATATGAATACATTATAGACCATCTACAAGATTTCTGCAATCATTTCTTAAAGAAACCAATCTCAAATTCTAGCACAAGAGGATCAAACAACAAAGCTGCTAAACATAGTGCAAACCAAATTGTCTATTGCACATCAACATAATAAATATTGTTGTAGAGAACCACAAAAGAAAAAAACTCATACTATTGATTCAATGCAAAATCCTCAACATATTCTCAAAGTTGTATGGTCAAGCCAATCATTATAAAATATTGCAGAGCATCTTGGTGATTCAACTGAGTCATATTGCATTGCCAAATTGTGATTTAAAGAACAATTACAAATTTTATTGTAGAAGTGACTAAGAATTGAACTCTTGGAAATTGGCTCCCAACACACTACAAAGCTTAAATCATGAACTACACAAAAATAATATGTAATGTGGCAAAATGCAGAGAAATTTACCAACTCTAGGTCATAAGGAAACATTTTGTTTAACACTTGGGAAAAAATAAACCAAGTGTGAAACAAAACTTACTTAACAACCAAATAGCTCCCTAATCATGTAGCAACCAACAAACATAATTACATCAACACTACAAAGCATATATAACAAAGTGTTACCATATTCTTACAAGTCATCCAAAAACACACTCTGTCATGAACACATTTATTGAACCTCTAAAACTATCTTCCTTGTTGATCCAAAGATACTTAACTATGTTAGAGGTAAAACTGCTTTCAAACATGCCTCACCAACAAGGACAACACTTAACAACACATATTCCATTCATATCCTTAAAAACAACACATATATTGTCAAACATCAGGTTGACATCAATGACAATACATATTACCAACATTATCCCCCTTTGTTGTTGATGGCAACACCATATATGCGTCTACAATTCCAACAAAACAATCAGCTACCACTGTACATTCTCTTTCCATTTTACTAGTATCTCTCTCTCCCTTTGACATCAATGACAAAGGGAATAATGTCTACATTAATGAAAATAATACTATACATACTCCCCCTAACATTGTATAACATTATAAAATTATCCCCCTTAGATGGAGATTCCTCAACAAAACTAATACTATATACAAAAGTCTTCAACTAAACCCAAAAATGATACTATAGTCTGTTGCAAAATTGTATAACCAAAATTGTCTCATCTATACTTTAGCATCACTCTTTGAATGTAAGATACTCTTCTACTTTACCTTGAAATGAGAAGAGTTGTATCCAAAGTAACCTTTGTTGAGGTAAGAATATGGTTTTGGCATTCAAACTGTATGCACAAGTCCTCAACATTATCCAAAACTTACAAATATTTATTCCATGTAATGAATTTTTTATTTTG
Source organism: Cryptomeria japonica (assembly GCF_030272615.1). Lineage (NCBI taxonomy): Eukaryota > Viridiplantae > Streptophyta > Pinopsida > Cupressales > Cupressaceae > Cryptomeria > Cryptomeria japonica. Next base: position 213,260,138 of record NC_081408.1, read on the forward strand.
ATATAGAAAAAAATGGATGCAATGCACCATGACATGAGGTCAGGGTGATAATGCAGTCCCTTTGCATAAGACAAAAATGTTCATAGACAGGGAATGATTCAAAAATCCTAGGACATACTTGCCTCAGAATGTTATGAAACACTTCACAAATAGAAAACAAAAAACAAGAAAGACCATGAGCCATCCTGACCACTCTAAATCACTCAGTGACATCATCGAGTAACATAGGAATATGATTGAAGATAAATTAGTGAAAGATAAGATGCACAAATTCAAACAAACATTTTGATTTTTTTGTCAAAAGTGATAATGTTGTGATAAAAAGATGATCATGTTGTCTGGTTTTAGGGAACGCAATACCTTGTCTAAGATAAGACACAGTCTGGTTTCGAGTATACCACACCCTGTATAAGACCCATGATAATGTTGACAAAGGACTAATGATGATGATGTAGGAATTAGGCATAGGCATCAAAGCACAATAGTTAGGGAACCACAAACCTAACAATGCAATGAAAATAAAGTCCTATCACACTCAATAGAAGAAGTGAAGACAAGATGTAAATTAAAAATGCAAACAAACAAGAAAATTATCCTTCAATTGGCCTCCATTCTCCTTCTTTCTCCTTCAAATGGATATTTGTGGCTCTCACCTACAAAGAAAGTGTATTGAAAGGAATTTTGGTAGTGTAAGGATACTAGAAGTGTGGTTGTTGAAAATGAGCAATGAGAGCTTAATTTATAAAAAAATTGAGGATTAATTGAATGACTAAGATTGATTCAAGACTGAAAATAATCAATGGACAAGATTGAGTTCACAACAGAGTTGTCATTTAGTGAAGGATGAAGATAGAAGAAATCAAATGAGAAGATATTATGAGAATAAATAATAAAATTCTTAATTATCTTCTCATAAATAGCAAATTAGCAAGTTGAAGAGATAAGGGAGACAAAAATTAGAAAGTGAAAGAGATAATTGGGAATAAAAATTAGAAAGTTGAAGAGCTAAGTGGGGTCATAAATAAATAATTAAATTTTATTTATTTCACCCACACATGGTAATTAAATAAATTAAAAAATAGTTTAATTATAATAATTTAGAGAAAGGGATTCAATTATAAAAATGATTATTTAATCATGGAAGAATAATTAGCTTAGAATAAAGGGATTAAATAATTAAGTGAATTATTTAATCCAAGAGGAATAGTTAGGATTAGTTGATTAAGATCAAGAATAATTAATTAGAAAGGGATAATGATGAATATTAATTAAATAATGAAGATTATTTAATTAATAGTTTAGAAGAATGTAATAATTAAATAATTAAGAATTATTTAATTATAGGAAACTAGAAGAACAATATTAGTAATAATTAAATAATTAAAATTATTTAATCAGTTTAGATGAAAAAGGTTAGTGAAAAGTGTCATCAAAGACATGACAATTTTCAGTGTCTACATTTTGCCCTTCTTTGAGACAATGCAAGTTTGAGCATTGTTTCAAAGAAAAATTTGAGAAATCATGCCCCAGTAGACCAAATGATGGAGGTAGGATACCCCCTCAAAGATTGTTTATGTATGAAAGGTTGAAAAGAAGAGAAGAAATGTTAGAAAGAGAAAAAATGAGGAAAGAGAAAAATGGTTAGTAAGAAGTGAAGAATGTTAATTGATTGAAGAAAAGGGTTGATTGATATCAAATGAACAAAAAATCTATTGATCAGATCAAATAGATAGGATGATAATGATTGACTTCATGAATAGATAGAAGTTGATGGGATAGAAGAAATGTTAGCCAAAAGCAATGCAAATGAGAAGTGAAGAATGATTAGTGTGATGAAATCTTGCTTTCACAAATTCTAATAGTAGGTGAGAACCTTTATTTGATATGAAAAAATGGATGTGGCGCACCATGGAAATGAAGGCCAGAGCAACAATGCAATCCCTTCGCATAAAATAGACATGTTGCAAACAAGGAATGGTTCAAAACATCCTAAGATGTGTGTGTTTGCCCTAGAATCTTATGAAACACTCCAGAAACAAAACAAAAAACAAGAAAGCCCATGAGCCATCCCGACCACTCTAAATTAATCAGTGACATCATCAAGTAGAATAGGAACATGGTCAAAGACAAATCAATGAAAAATAAGATTCACAAATCCAAACAAGTCAAAGACCATTCTGATCTTGTTGCCATAATTGATAATGTTAAGTTTTGATGATAGGATGATCATGTTGTCTGGTTTCAATGAATGCAGTACCCCGTCTAAGATAGGACATAGTCTGGTTTTGAGTATACCACACCCTGTATAATACCCATGATAATATTGATAAGGACAAATGATATTGATGTTGATTGATTGGTAAGACAAGTTGACCAGTTTGAATGTTTGGTTGGTTGAAATGTTCATCTGTTAATGTGTGATTTGTTAAGTGCATGTTTTATTGTGTTATCTACTCAATGTCCACTCAAATGTATGTCTATGTACAAAAGGGACAGTTTATTGACAGAATAAAAATGATTATTTTCGGATTTTGATGTTTTCCAATTTTTAGGGTTTTTGAACTTTTTAATTTTTTTTTGTGCTTTTTTTAGGACATTTTACAATTTTTTTGAATTTTTTTAGGACAGTTTATAATTTTTTGAATTATTTCAAGAAATTTTGCAATTTTTAGTTATTTTTTCAGGACTTTATTTGATTTTTAGTGATTTTTGTCCCTAGTGTCTAGTCAGGCAAGGAATATGATGACTGGACAAATAAGCTTGCTTAAATGATGGTGGATAGATGGAAGATAAGGCCATTTATTATGGAGATGGAATGGATTCAATGTCCAAGGGCTATCACACAATGGGATAAGGGACTGGATATGCCAATGTAAAGAAATGGCATGGCACGAGGGACATGTCAAGAGGTTTTTTGAAACATGTTTTGAATTTTATGTTCTTATGTCGGATCAAGATCAAGGGCCGAAACAAGAGTGTATGGATAGTCATAGGATATGGATAGGACAAGAAAGATCAAGAATGGATAAGGGACATGAATAGCATAAGGAATATGGATTGAAGGTTGTAATAAGCCAAGGAATATGGATGAAATGTTGTGATAAGCCAATGGATAATGACCAAAAGTTGTGATAGAATGAAAATTGCAAAAAGGACGCATGGCGTTCATGAAGATCCTTAGCCTTGTCAAGATCAAAGGTGGAAAAGGGAATATGGACATGAGGGACGAGAGGATAATGGAGGATATGATAGGGGTATGATAGGATATGAAGGGTGTGATAGGGGTGTGATAGGATAATAGGATAATGAAGGACAATAGGATATGATAATGTAAATGAAATGTGCCCCCAGGTATGGTATGAAAGAAGTTCATGGATTACGCATGACACTTGTTTGCCAATTTTTCATCATGGTACTTTCCCAAGGCACCTGTTTCCCAGGTTTTCACCAGTAGATGAATTATTTCTCTTTACTTTTTTTTGGTCTTTTTTCACTATTTTTTTGCTTTTATTTTCACTTTGTTTTGTGTTTTTTTACTTTTCTTTTCACTTTTTTTTAATGTTTTACTTTTTAGTAGAAAATGGACACTTGACTGGGTATCGAAGGAATCAAGAATCTTGTCATTTGCATAGTAGCCTTGTAAAATGGACCATGACTATGAAGGTATGCTCAAAGACGTTGGTAGGATCATGGCATGTAAATGATATGGGACTAAGGCAATGATTTATGCAAAAGATGAGATCAGAGGGATAGAAGGATGGAAAAGAGGTGTTGGATAATAGATAGGGTATTGGAAGAATTAGACTTGAGTGGATGTAAATGTTGGCAATATCAACATTGGCACACACCTTGAGGGGCAATGGACTAATGGAGGACAAATGGATTTTAGATATTGATATTTTGATGGAGGAAAGGATAGGGATTTTGGGACATAAGGACCCAAAATAGATGAAGGAAGTGATGGAGGAACATATTTTGAAGGTTTGGATGGAGGAATAGAAATTTTGGATGCCAATTTTTATGCTTCTTTAGACTGTTGAGCTTCAAGGATTTGCCTTGGAATCCACATGGTTTTTTATTTTTCATGCTTTTGTGGTTCCTTGGAACACATTGCTTGCATAAGAGCTTTAGGAACCCATATATATTTTGACTTTTCTTTTATTTTCTCAGTAGGACTTGGTGGCCTTTTGGTTATTTCTTTTTTCTTTTTGGATCAAATTTTGCTTTGTTTTGACATGTCGATTAGATTGGACATGTTGATCCTTGAATACATGCAGATTGTTGGACTTGTGACTTTTATGCTTGGCATCCAAATTTCTTGGAGAGGGAAATGAATGTATGGATGGATGAATGATATGGAGGTTTTTTGGATGGATGGAAGGTGCTCAAAAATGCGTTCCTTTTCTGACCTTGCATAGGGGACAAAGGGATATAAGGACCTAAGATGGATGGAAGTGATGAAGGGGAAGGCATACGTTTGTATTTTGAAGGGATGTGGGATTTAGCAGGTGTACCAACATCTTGAGGAATGTAACCGAGGTCATGACCATTAATATTTTCTTTGATATGGAGTAGTTCTTTCTTGTGAAGGTCTACCCCTTTACCTTTATGAATATTTTGACTGATAGGATACTCTTTTCTTTGGTAAGAGGACATGAGTTCATTATAAGGTGGATATGATATGATGGGAATGATGAGACCATGAAGTGGATTGGACTGGACCAAAGTGGAAGAACCCATTATTAATATCGGGGGTTCATAAACATCTTGTACCAACATGTTATAATCATGAGAGGGATTGGGATCATGAGAGGGATCAATATCAATGATGAGATCTTCATGAGATGGAATGGGAGGAATAATGGTATCATCAAAAGAAATGAGATCTAGGAGTGTATATGGAGGACTAGGACATGGAGATGGAGGAACAAGGGAATCTTGTGGAAGATATAAATCTAAAAGGATACTTTGATCTTGACAAGGAGGAAGATCACTGGATTCTTCTTTAAAGGTGCTCATCTCTTGGATTTTAATGGGATCATCAAAAAGGATGAAGGGGATATCTTGATCTTTCTCAGGGATTGGAATGTCAATGGGGTTTGAAAAGGTGTTGTGTTCTTGGATAGAATGGACAAGAGTAGGGGGATCATCATGATTGTCGAGGAATATGGGATCTTGGTCAACAATTGGATGGAATGATAAGGTTTCAAGATCATGATCTTGATTTGTTTTAGGACTCATTTATTCATACTCTAAATTATCCTCTTGACATGGGGTTGGACTTGGGATATGCATGAGGAATTTTGGCAAGGGATCAATGCTTTGACATGAGGGTGATGGACTTTGAATGGGACTCTCTAAAAGAGAAGCATTCAGTGGCATTAAATCTTGTATTTCCAAATAGTACAAGGGATTTGTATAAAGACATAGATTAACATGTATTTATGTGGCAAACAACCCTTGGGAGGATGCATTATTTGATGTATCATTTGGAGGAGATGGTGGAAATTGCTCTTGTGAATCTTTAGGAGATGATATGGGAGGTTCTTGCAAAGCTTCAAAAGGTGTAATATTAGAGGCTACTGGAAAGTCAATTTATTTGTGGGGGGATGAGCCATTGCTAGACATGAGAATATGATTTTGATCTTTCTTAGAAAAATTGCTTAGGACTCTCTTTAAGAACTTTATAATTGAGCCACCTTTCTTTGGAGATGCATTTGAATCCTTGCGAGTCTTTGACATGGTTGAGTTTTGATTTTGGATTTGTTTTAAAGTAATTTGGTTTTGGTTTGGTCTTATGTTTTGATTTTGAATTGGGTTTTGGTTGAATTGGTTTGACATGTTCGAAATTTGGCTTGGTGCGTGTTGCAACTTTTGTTTTTGAATTTTTGGTTGTAATTGTTGATATTGATTTGTTGATTGGTGTTTTTGTTGTTTATACTCCATATTTGATTGAAGGAATTGTTGACATTGTGTGTTTCATTGAGCATATTATTTAAATTGCACCATTGATTGCGTTGGTTGGACATGTTGGACTATTAGCTGTGTATGTTGAGTCATTGGTTGCATTGGTTGGAAATGTTGGACCATTGCTTGTTCTTAGATAATTGGTTGTTGTTGGATAATTTGTTGTTGTTGGATGATTGGTTGTTGATTCGAGATATGATTGAACAAAATTTGATCAAATGAAGTCTAACTTGGGACTTGGTTGAAATTTGTGTTTGTTGTTTGAAATTGTTTGATCATCTTTATTTGAGAGATGAGAGTTGGTATGTTTGATCGTTCAATGAGACATTTTACATCAATTGGATCAATTTTTGGATTTGGACCTAGAAATTTTTGAAGCATTTTCATTATTTGGGATCTAGACTCCACACACTTTTTCACTTTTTGTTCAAAGATCTCCATTTCTTGAGCTAATTTATCTTCTAATTGTCATATTTGGACACTTGTTTCATCAAAAAAAGTTTGATCAACATTTCCTTGTTGTTGAGTTGGATAGAATTGTGTTTTCCTTGGATTAAAACTTGATTGCATTGTATTATCCATTGAACCAATCATCGGTTGATATGTCAAACTTTGTTGCATCATACGATCTTGGAATCTTGTTTCAATGGACATGTTGTCATATGTAAAATTCATCATATAATCAACTAAAAATAAAAGGAAAATCATGAATCCCTATCCAATCAAAGAATATTAAATAAACCAATGAAATAGCACAATCAATCAAATAGGAATGTCAAAATAAATCAATTCAAACTCCCTATTGCAAGACTGCATATAGCTTTCATTGCTTTTCTCTTCTTTGTGGTATGGTGGTTCTCAGATATCACACTAGCAACCTGCAAAGTTCATGATTCAGAGAGAGAGAGGATTGAAAATGGAGATCAAATGCCCAATTTATAGATTATTGGAGAGGATTGAATGAGAGGTGGAACTCATGTGAGCTCACATGCTGATTGATAGTTGAACTGTTGATTTGGAGGTGGAACAGAATAGATTGAATAAATTAAATGAGTCAACTGATTGATAAAAGGTTGATTGAAGGATGAAAAAGGGTGATTGGAGGATAATTGATTGATGACAAAAAGATCTTCATTTAAAAAAGATAACTAAAATTTAGAAATAGAGATTTAACATGTGCTTGCACTTTGACTTTGATTTTTCAATTTAATCTTTGCATGAGATTTAATTCAAACATTGAATTTATTTTAAATTCAATTTGTTATTTGAATATATTTAGAACTTGACTTTGATTTTCAATTTGATTTTTGAAATCATGCACATGTATTTGAAATTAGAAGAATCAGATTAATTGGGATTTGAATTTGGAATTAGAAGAATAAGAATAGTTAATTAGTTAATTAAATAGTATAAAGAAACTATTTAATTATTTAGAAATGGACTTTAATTAAATAATAAAGATTATTTAAATTAAAGGAATTAAATCACAATTAATTAAATAATAATATTTAATTAATATTTAGTAAAGGGTTAATGATTAATCGATTGGAGATAGAAATTGAGAATTAATTTATTTAAATAATAAAGATTATTTAAATTGGGGAATTTAATAAAAATTAATTAAATAATCAATATTTAATCAATATTAGAAAAATGGTTAAAATGATTAAATGATGACATAATTGGAAATAGAATAATTTGTAAGATAATGAGGAAATATGAAATTAGAAGAATAAGATTAATTAACTTAATTAAATAATTAAAGAATTATTTAATCAATTAGAGGAATAATTAGTACATGATCAATGAGAAATTTTTAGGTGTCTGCATTTACCCCTCTTTGAGACAAAGTCAGAACGATGTTGTTTTAAAGAAAATGAAAAAATTATGCCCCAATATGCCTTGGTACCACTGTATAGTGTAAATATGCCCCCTCGGAAAAGGTGGTCGAAAAAATTCAGAAATTGAGACCATATTTTTTATATTAGTATAATGAGCAATCATGTGAAGTTTCAAGCATTTTTGAGACCATTTGAGTAGCCTACAAGTTGTTGTAAGTTGACAGGGACCATAGGCATCGGATTGGGAAAAAACCCTAATTTTGAGCTATAAATAGAGATTTTAGCTTTTCATTTGCTCATTTACATTGTGGTGAGTTTTTTGAAATCCTTGTGAGTTTTTCGCTTTCCTACGAGTATTTGATCATCATGGCTGGCTATAGGGCATGAGTGCACTTGTTTGACCGAGTATGTTCTTATTAGAGACCTCTGGGTACTGGTGGCATGGAATTTTTCTAAATTTTTGCTTGATTTTTTTCTTGTTTTTGCTATTTTTCTAAAAAAATTCCAGAGACCTAATTTTTAATCATCATGCATACACCTGTAAGTTTTAACGCATTCGCTCTAAATGTACCACAAAAGCTTAAGTGTTACGCATAGGTGCTTAGCTTCACGCATTTGCTTTTCTATTTACGCATTAGTTGTAAATTCTATGCATTCATTGTAGTTGTCATGAATAAGCATTAATTGTATTGCAATAGTGTTAAATTTCACACATAAGTGTTTAACTACACGCATTTGTTGGTAATTGAATTTTTTGTCATGCGTTTGATAATTTCTTGTAATCTTGTTATCTGATATCTAACATTTTCAATTTGTCCTATGTGCAGGAGAATATTGGAGTGTTATATTGCCGACAGAGAAGACCCAATGGACTTGATCTTCATGTCGATTTACTTGATGAGGAGATTTCACATATCTGACATCTTGGACTATATCATGTTTTACATTTGCTAGAGGTTACGACCAACAGGGCCTTGATTACAACTTTAGTAGAGAGGTGGCATTCTGAGACGCGTTCTTTCCATCTTCCTACTAGTGAGGCATTCATTACCTTAGAGGATGTTTGGCATATACTGCATATTCCCATTCATGGTGTGAGAGTTGTCTATGATCATGATGATGGTGTTGCTGGACTGTGTGCCCTTTTTGAGTGTGAGGAGCAAGATTTATAGATCAGTGGTCATTATGATATCCCTTGGTCTCGATTGGACTATGATGATCTTACTATCATATTATGCAGTATCATAGGCAGCTTGTTGATTCCTAACAAATGAGGTCATGGTTTTCTAGTTGGATGGGGAAAAGTGCTCCATGATATGATTGTTCATCATCGAGTATATGCTTGGGGTCCTTGTCTTTTAGCCATGGTTTATTATTAGATGCATGACATTGTATACCTGGGATACTGATCTATCAGTTGTGGTGTGATATTTCTCCAGACTTGGGCTTAGTAGAACATTTCTATCTCAAGACCTATTATTCATGCTGACTTGTAGCCTGGTGAGCCTTATGCATTCAGATACACACCTGGTATTAGACACAAGGGTTTAGGTAATACCTTGTACTGGCGACATCAGCTTGATATCTTGCAGCATTTCATTTGGAGACCATATTTAGGTTGCCTCAGTTGGGAAGATGATGCACAACACTTGCCTTTCTGTAGATAGTAGATATATCTTATTGGGGGAACCATTGAGACTTAGAGGATCATTGAGATGTATCTTCTAGGATGGGTAGTTAGACAATTTGGAGAGATACAGGTGACAGCTGTTGTTATAGTGTACTTTTCTCATGTTTCTCGTGAGGTTTCTAATTGGGGTGTATGCATAAATCCACATGTTGATGCTATCAATTTTGATTCTCTTAAGGCATTACCATGGGGTTGGAGTGCAAGTGAAGCAGATTTGGGGACTACTCCTGAGTATGATTCATGGTGGGCCAGACATATGCCTATTCCACTAAATGATCTAACTCTTCTAATCATAGCACACCAGATACAACATCTTAGATAGCGACTAAGGATAGACATGGGGGGGGGGAGATGACAGAGGAGAGGAAGGAGGAGGAGGAGAGGAGGGTGGAGGAGATGAGGGAGGAGATGAGGATGGGGATGATGATGATTCTTTAGAGTCATCAAGAAGTTAGGATGGGGATGATGATGACATGCTAGAGCTAGAGAACGTGCTTGCTGCAGAGGGGGGAGGAGGACAGGGTGGTGATGGAGATGAGGATGTTTTGTATATTCTCAGAGCGTGAATCCAGAGTCTAGAGGATGAGGTTTCCATACTTAGGCAACAACGAGATATTGAGTGGGAGGAATTCCACATAGACTAGTGCATTAGAGACCAAGAGAGATGAGGTAGTTAGACGATCACAAATGACTCAGGTTGCCTATGATTAGCACTTTGCTCTAGGTAATGATGAACGCAGACAATATGATAGATTATATTATGCTTCACAGGAGGCTTTTTATTATCGACAACTCTACTATGACAGTGTACCTGAGGAATAGTGAGCTCCTAGTTTTAGTGTGATGGACTTGAAAAGAACTGAGAGGCGGGGGTGAATCAGTGACACCAAAAATAAAACTACATCAAACACTAACCAGTAGATGAACTTAACAAAACTTTTAAACGCAATGCATGCAATCCAAAATGATATAACTGTAGTGTCCTAAAATTGCGACACTTGCAATTTCGACCGCATTTGGGTCTTCACGATGGCGATGCAACACGGAACCTGAATGGAGACCCCGAAACTTGTCCATGACATCAGAAACTGCATTTTTCCAGCACCCTGCCTGATCCCTCCTTGCACCCTGCTGTCCCGAGAGGTGGGACCAGAGCGCCCAACGCCCTAGTCCCCCAGAACTAGGGCGCCCAGCACCCTGGTACCCTAGGACCATGGCGCCCAGTGCCCTGGTCCTTTGCCCTATTTTTGGGCCTGGTCTCCTATGGGGCTTCGGGTCTTTATGTTTTTAAATTGGAAAATACTCTTTCCTTGTCGACCCAAGGTCAAAAAAATCAGTCTATCAACCCTAATTGACAAGTATATAAACTACTTTTCCTCTCCCATTTTAAAAGATGGAAAAAGGAAGGACATATGTGTACAAGACATGGAAACGATATTCAAACATTCAAGCATTCAAGCATTCCTTCAAGCAATTGATCATTCTAAGTCTCCATTCAAGGCTAAGTGTTGCATTCAAGACAAGGATTCAACCATTGAAGAGGAGATCACATATAACATATATACTACAACATACAACATACAACATACAACAACATCTACACCTTCGCATGTAAGAATACAAACATTCTTACAACAAGGTACTAGTACTTGTTTTGCATTACAGTCATTTACATTTACAGCATTTCTCATTTCTTGGTTAATTCCAAAACTGGGGTTTGACCTAAGGGCAAACCCCTAATCCCTAACCCCCCAATCGTCTTCGCTTTTCTGTGTGTAGGTTGCAGGTACGCGGCTGAAATTGAAGATCTAGAATCCTTGTGCAGAGATGAATAGATCCCCTTCGTTTCGCGGATTTTTTGGAGGACCGTGTGCACGCCGAGCGCCATCGTCCCTTCAACTTTTGCTCAAATTTGCAGGACAGTGCCATCTCGACATTTTACTGCTAATTCCAGGTCCGCAGCTTCATCCTATATCCCTATCTCAGTTTATAAGCGAATCTTTCTCACTTTTCATGCATTCCTAGCTTAATCATTCTATCCACTTTCTTTACAAAAGAGGGTAGCCTTGCTGTCTTAACCCTTGAAACTCATCTAGAATCCAATCTTGTATTGTGTGGGATTGGATCTTGTGGGTTTCAACCCCTCTTTTGAATGTAAAGTCTCCCCTAAGTGAAAACCGTCAATCCTAAGTGACCTCCTTCCCCTCTCCTCGGAGTGGTGGGGGGAACACTTAGGGTTTGCTCCTGATTTTCTGCTTTACATTTTGGTGAACCCGACATGAACATCCTTTCTGATTATTCATGGTTAGATTTGAAAATTGGATTCCGTGATTACATTTCCATGTTTGATCTTTTGCAAATTTTAGAGGTTAATTGCATAAAAACCCTAAATTTTCTTTTTAGTGATTGAGCTTGTGAAATGTTTAATTGTTAATGCTTCTTTCAGATCTACCCTTCTACTGCAAATTATCAATCCATATTTGTGCTTTAATTCTGAAAATTAAGTGGTTAAGTGTCAAAACCCTAATTTTTAAAACCCTCTTGATTCAACCTTTGTCTGACAATTTCACTGATCAAAACATCTCCAAATCGGCTGTAACTTTGGATTCCACAACAAAATCATAATATCTTTCATCCCTGAAAATTTTGAAAAAAGTTGCGAGGACCGTGTGCACCCCGAGCGCCATCGTCCCCGACATTTTTTTCTGAAATTTCGGGAGTTAGATCTTACTGTATTTTTCTGCTAAAATCCAGAATTTTGGCTGATTTTATCAATTCTAACACTTTCAAAATTACAGTCAAAGTTGGTCTTGTGATTGCTTGGTTTAAGGCTTCTAATCATTCAAAAATTGTTGAGATTGAAATTTTGTGTCAAAATTGTGTTCTTACTGTCTTAAATCTGAAAAGTGTGTTTGCATTCATTTGAAATTTCAGTGCTTTATTCAAATTCTTGCAATTTGTGACTTTTGAAATTAAGTGCTTAATTACACCAACTTTGATTTCTGCTTTCAAAATTGAATTTTGCGTGAAATTGAGTCAACTTTTAAAATTCGAAACTTGCATTGCCTTTGGTATTCCCTCTAAAATCATAAAATTCAAAATGACTACTTCTATACATCAAACATAATGACTACTTCTATACAAGACATTCTGCCTATGATCACCAGTCATGGGGGAAATCCTTCCTTTTCAATTAACCCTCTTCCTTCATTCAATCCAGCTTCTTCATTCATTCCTTCAATGAGTGTTCCTATTACATCTCCACAAATGAACGTGACACAAGGGGGCAATTCATTTAACCATTCCATTCCTCCTTGTAGTGTTCCTCCTTTCCAATCCTCTCCTATGACTAACTATCATAGTGTCCCGCCACCTTACTCTCTACCTTCTTTCAATAACATAACACCTCCATCTCAATCTAACACATCTAATATGAACTCTTCGACTGAAGCAACCATTAACAATCTTGCACAAACTGTCTCTTCTTTACAGCAACAAATTGCCTCTATGAATCAATCTAAGTTTAGTGTGCCCACATTTGATGTTGCAAGCCCACTTTCTCTTGACATTGTTCGAGCTATCCCTCCTAAACATGTTGAAATCCCACATTTGGAGCTTTATAATGGTAAAGGTGATCCTCTAACACATGTTAAGACTTTTCAAACAATATGTACTGATTTTGCTTATGACCAAAGGTTGCTTGCAAAATTGTTTACTAGAACATTAAGAGATAAAGCCCTACAATGGTATTGCTTGTTGCCTTCTTATTCTATTACTTCTTTCGAACAACTTGCAAATGCTTTCATTCAGCAATTTCAAAACAATATAAGTCCTAAAGTTACTTTGATTGATTTAATGCATTGTAAACAAGGTGTTAAACAAAAAGTGACTGATTTCATTGGTAGATATAAGCATTTGTATGCTCAAATTTCTTTTCCAGTGCCTGACAATGATATTCAAAGAATATTCATTTCTAATTTACAAAAAGATATTTGAGACAAACTTCTATTTTCTGAGTTTACTTCTTTCCAACAGTTGTGTGCAACTCTTCACAATTATCAACTAACTATGAGTCAAATGGAACAATCACATCCTATGGCTCCGAGTGATAAGGGTGATAGTAGTCAACAACCATTTGGGAAGTTTAAACCGAATAGAGATTCCATTAAATTCAATGAAAACATCATCAACAACAATGTGAATGCAGCATCAGGTGTGCCTCCTATTTCTAAGTTTTTCAAGAAAGAAAGAATTTTACTCCTTTGAATGAATCATTGCATAGTATTATGAATAAGTTATTGGAACAAAATGTGCTTACTCTTCCTCCTATAAAGCAAATCAATCCTACAAAGATTAATTCACCCTATTTTGATAACAAATATTTTTGTCAATTTCATCGTCAACCTGGGCATGATACTGAAAAATGTTTTGCTTTGAAGGGTAAAATTCAAGATTTGATTGATAATAATACTATCTCTGTTTTTGGAGTGAATGATAAAGGCAACACATCTGTAGCTCCTCCTAACCAAAATCTTTAGATTTTTACTGATCCATTACCTTCTCATACCTCTGATGCGATTGAGACTAATGATTCCTCTTTCTCATCTGATGGTCTTGTGTCTATGACTCCGAATGTGATTAACTTTGTAGAGCAGCAAGAAAACCCTAAAGAACCCTCCATCACATTTGATTCTAGTGAAACTATTAGGGCACCTGATGGTCCTTTATACATAGTTGCAAAAGTCAAGAATACACCTTGTCGTGGAGTGCTTATTGATCCTTCGTGCATGGTTAATGTTATTACTGAAGAATTTCTTTTTACTTTGCAATTGCATCAAGTGATCTATGACAAAACAGATGTGATTGTGAAATTATTTGATGCATTTTCTTCTCCTGCAATTGGTTCTATTACATTACCTATTGAGGTCCATAACAAATCCCTTGATGTAAACTTTGCTATTATTCCTTCATCCGAACAATTTCGTGTGAAGCTTGGCTATCCTTGGCTATCTTCCATGAAAGCTATTGCTTCTCCTATTCATAAGTGTTTGAAATTTCCCCATAATGGTGAAGTTGTTACTGTCAATCATAGTCTCTTTAAACCAGCTGAAAGAACTTCGAGCATTCCTATTGATTATTTTTGGCCTAAACAATTCCAATCTCTTCCACCGCGAAGTGATCATCTTTTCAAATCTTATCAAAAGTGGAAAATAGATATGATCCTATCTCTAAGTGAACCTAGAACACCCAAACTTGATATTCCTATCGTTCTTGAGAAGGACATTCTTCCTTTGAAAGATAAAACTAATGTCTTTCCTCAAGAAGATTCCCAACCCATTCCTATGGATGTGACTATGTCTATGCCTAATAAACTTTCTAAAGGTAGACCTATACCTCCTCATCATGATGGAATTGGTCTCCTTCCTAAACCAAAAATTCCTCCTTTATATGGAGTAGTTCCTCCTCCTTCTTTTTATAGAGAGAAGAGACCTTCCTCTTCTCCTATTATCCAGCCTAAGAGACCACAACCTAAACACCCAAGTGATAAGGATGAGAACATTCTTCCTCCTCAATCTTCTCCACTTCCTACTAAGACTAGATGAAATCATTCTGCACGTGAACGCTGATGAAAGCGTCATCTTAGGGCTCAAGCAGCTGCTTCTCAAACTTTGCAATCTCCAAAAACACCTTCAACAAGCATTATTCCATTTTCTCCTCAGCTAGAAATTGAGCCAAAATCTCCTAAACATAAGATGCATGATGATCTTGATCTTGTGTGAGTTAAAGATCCTATTTTTATAAATCTTGATGATGATATAGATGAAAATGTTATTCATGATGAAAATGTTACTCCTCTCGCTTCTGATAGTGAATATGAACTTGTTGATATTGATAACCATTTATCTAATGAATTTTCTTAAGCACTTATCCTAGCTCCTAGACAAGAACAACGTGGCTTGGAACATGAACATAGCCCTTGTTTGGATCTTGTGATAGCTCCATCTGCTGTGTTGGATGTTCCTCCTCTAGCGTGTTCCCTGCCTTCCCGAAACATTGATCAGCAAGATCGGGGGGTAGATGACGTGCTAGACTAGTTTTATTAGCATAGCAGATTCTCTCCTCCTCTCTTTTGTTACTTCTTCTATGTGTTATCCTCATTCTTCTATTTGTTGTCCTTAGTGTTGTCTATTTGAGGACGATGCAAAGCATTGAGATCTCTTTTGGTCTCTCTCATGTTGACTCAAAAGACACATGTGTTCCCTTCTTCTAGGTGACCTTCCTTGATTGGGGAATGAAGAACAATTATGCATATATACATATGATATACATGAATTAGCATACAGCATATTGACCTCGAGGAAAGCGAAGTCACCTTGTGCTTTGTGTCTATTATCCTTGGGTTTATCTCACACTTGGGGGCTAAATCTTTGTGATAACATGCTCCTTTCCCTTCTTATTTCTTATGTGTATCACTACGTTAAAGCAATCACCCCCGTTGAGGCATGTGCGATCGCTTCAACATAGGGGGGCATACACCCTGTCTATCCCTTCAGGATACTTGAAAATTTCTTGGCGAATTGAGCTTTGCCTTGAAAATTTTTGGTATTTCTCTTGCATGACTCATAGTGAGGGAACCTTACTACTGACAGTCATGGTTCTCCCTCGTGATCTTCCCTTTTACTTTGTCAATCGAAGTCGTAAGATCCTTAGTCCACTGGGGGCTTGGTGTATCTTGCCTCCTTGACGTGGTGAAAGTCTTTCAATGTTGTTTCCTTGTACTTTACCAGAAGTATGAGCATACGCCTATACTCCTGCTAAAGTGGGGGCTAAATGTAGCATCCTAAAATTGCGACACTTGTAATTTCAACCGCATTTGGGTCTTCACGATGGTGATGCAACACGGAACCTGAATGGAGACCCCAAAACTTGTCCAAGACATCAGAAACTGCATTTTTCCAGCACCCTGCCTGATCCCTCCTTGCACCCTACTATCCTGGGAGGTGGGACCAGAGCACCCAGCGCCCTGGTCCCTGGCCCTATTTTTGGGCCCGGTCTCCTATGGGGCTTCGGGTCTTTATGTTTGCAAATTGGAAAATACTCTTTCCTTGTCGGCCCAAGGTCGAAAAAATCAGTCTATCAACCCTAATTGAGAAGTATATAAACTACTTTTTCTCTCCCATTTTAAAAGATGGAAAAAGGAAGGACATATGTGTACAAGACGCGGAAACGATATTCAAACATTCAAGCATTCAAGCATTCCTTCAAGCAATTGATCATTCTAAGTCTCCATTCAAGGCTAAGTGTTGCATTCAAGACAAGGATTCAACCATTGAAGAGGAGATCACATACAACATACAACATACAACAACATCTACACCTTCACATGTAAGAATACAAACATTCTTACAACAAGGTACTAGTACTTGTTTTGCATTACAGTCATTTACATTTATAGCATTTCTCATTTCTTGGTTAATTCCAAAACCGAGGTTTGACCTAAGGGCAAACCCCTAATCCCTAACCCCCCAATCGTCTTCGCTTTTCTGTGTGTAGGTTGCAGGTACGCGGCTGAAATTGAAGATCTGGAATCCTTGTGTAGAGACGAACAGATCCCCCTTCGTTTCGTGGATTTTTCGGAGGACTGTGTGCATGCCGGGCGCCATCGTCCCATCAACTTTTGCTCAAATTTGCAGGACAGCACCGTCTCGACATTTTACTGCTAATTCCAGGTCCGCAGCTTCATCCTATATCCCTATCTCAGTTTATAAGCGAATCTTTCTCACTTTTCATGCATTCCTAGCTTAATCATTCTATCCACATTCTTTACAAAAGAGGGTAGCCTTGCTGTCTTAACCCTTGAAACTCATCTAGAATCCAATCTTGCATTGTGTGGGATTGGATCTTGTGGGTTTCAACCTCTCTTTTGAATGTAAAGTCTCCTCTAAGTGAAAACCGTCAATCCTAAGTGACCTCCTTCCCCTCTCCTCGAAGTGGTGGGGGGAACACTTAAGGTTCGCTCATGATTTTCCGCTTTACAATAACATCATCCACAATAAGTAAAACATCCACCATAACACAAGTTTTTTTATGTGGAAAACCCAAATAGGTAAAAACCATGGTGAGATGGAACTCATAAGTTAAGTATCTGCAGTAATAGATAACTGACTGGTTAAGGTCTACAAAGTGCTCTGCTAGGAGCAAATCTTGTTAGAGATCCCAAAGCTTGATTAAAAGATATACCCTATGAAAGGTAGTACCTTGTTAGGAGTAACCTTAGTAGAGAATTTATGAATCCAAACTAATGGATCACCTTGTTAGAGGATTTGAACAATGAAGCTTGTTAGAGCTTACCCGGTTAGGGGATTTTAGTTCTGTTGTAAATGTTAGAAGACAACAGGATTTGTTTGATCTATCTAAGTAGCACAATACTTTCTTGATCAGATCCTTTTAAGCATATTCAACACTGCTTCTCAACATACTCTGCAACTTAACACTTTTGTCTTTGCACATAACATATCACTTATGCTCATACAAAATAATTCATTGTGATGTCAATATAAAGACATTTATATTTCATGTCGGCCTCTAGAAATCATAACACAATTTCCTAGGTGCAGTGTATCTAGTTAAGTAATTATAACTCATCACAAAAATACCACAAAAACTTGTCGGTGGTGATAACTCATCACACTATCTATGAATACTAGTTGGAACACTTAATACCGGTTAGAGTTAAATTGCTTGTCCTTGATGCTTCTAAGATAGTCTCTGTTGGATCTTCATGTTGATGTTGAGACATGTGTAACCAAGAGGTTATCTCTGAGCATGTATTGGTTGTCACCAAATACCAGTTAGATATAAACCTCTAGTATACCGGTTGTAGTATAAACAACTTGAAGTCGTACTGGTAGAAAATATTAACATATGTGTGTGTATGTGTTTCATCAAGGACAACATATGATGAATTCATTACAATCATCATCAAGCCAATAATCTCCCCCTTTGGCATCGATGGAAACACTTAGAAATTTTTACAGTAATACCACTAAGTGGTGCTTACAAATATTTTCTTACACATATACACATACTCCCCCTTACTACATACATCATACAAAAGTTTCAAAAACACACATACATATTTCTACCCCCGCTTTGACAACAATGCCAAATTGAAAAAGCAATATATATATATATATAGAAAATTTGTATCAAAGTGTTCAACATATACAACAATTTGAAAAACTGAATCAAGATTCAAGCAATAGAAATCCTCAGAAAAATTGCACTAAAATTCCACTTCAACTGAGATAAAGCATGTTCCCATTTTTCCAGAAAATTCTTAGTGAACTCAGGTGTAGACATGATTTGAGTATGAAATTCCACCATGGAATCTAGTGAATAGGTTTCAAGTGTAGCTAAAATAGCTTATGCATGTGTGTAGGCTCTCTGTAGTATTTCCACTTGTGTTGTGAGTTTACTCTTCAATTCCTTTAGTGACTGAAGTCTTTTGGCTTTCTCAAGATCATAGGTGTCTAACCTATTGTGCAAATCATCCACAGATTTGCTAAAAGAAAAAATAGGGTCTTGAAGGGGCATATATGCATTGCATATATTTTCTAGTTCTTGCTCAGTTTTGGTATGCCTACTATTGATATCAGTAAAAAAGAATGAAATATTAGAAGTAGATGCAATATACCTCCTGCCTATTTCAATAACTTGCCTTAATAAATCTTTATTAAGTGATTTAGCCAGTTTCCCAGTATCAATCTCCTTCATAAGCTTTTCACCTTGCTTCTTCCTATAAATCTTATCACCATATGTTTGGGCTTCTTCTTCAAGTGATGTAATTTGGTCAGATGCATCAGCAACTAATTGACCAAGTTTTCTAATGGGTGTTGTCAAGTGTCCTGTAGCAGTTTCTGGTAGAAGATTTTTCAGAATATCTACTACTTTTTGAATGGTTTATGCTTCTATCCTTTGATCTTTTAGTCTTTTCTTGTAAGCTCTAGATTGCATGACATTTCCAATCTTTATCATTTCAGATGCACTCATATTATCAACATTTATAGGCCCCAAAATGCCTAATGATTCATCTTCATCTTCATCATTCTGTTGTAAGACTAATGGTTTTGATGGTTCAGAAGATGTTACCTTAACAATTGCTTTCCCTTGTTCTTTCTTTGTTTCCTTCTCAGATGACTGAGTACCAATGTTTGTGTCAGATTTCTTCTGAATATCCTATGAAACTAGTGGGGATTAGGGTTTCTTAGGTTGATCTTTTGTTGGTGGATTTACCACTCCTAGTTGAGTCATCGGTTCCTCAACTAAAGTAACTTGTAAGACAGTGATCATAGGTGGCTGCATATCAGGTCCAATGATGTCTTCAGATAGATCAATTGTGTCATGATTATCATCAATATCATGGATAAGAGTACCATCCTTGTCCTTGATAGGATAGACAACATCAGCTTGCACATCTTTATCCATTTTAGGTATATCATCATCATGTTCATCCTAAGAAAAATGTATGAGTTCTTCCATCTGCTAGATGCTACAGGATATCTGATGAGTTTCGGTCTCATTAATTTACCTCTTTCCACTAAGTAGCTTCAATCTTCTTACTTTGAAATTAAAATAAGTGTTGTACTGATCAACTAAAGAACTTATTTCATCCATGGATAATTTAGGAAAATATTGCACAAATATCTCATCTATAATTTCTTTTTCCTTCTTTACAACTTCCTCCCATTTAATCAAAATAACATCGTACAAAGAATTAGAGATATCCTTTTCAAGATCATGTGGTAATCTACTATAATGACACAAACGATTGATTACCTATCAAGAATGATTTGCTCCTTCTCATCTTCAGTGAAGGAATCAAAATGTTCTTTGACATTGTCAAATTTGTTTCTCTGTAATGTCTTCACTGTTCTTTCAAAGTGGGTTTTAGGCTTGTAAGTTGAGATATCAAAAGGCACAGTTGCCTTTGGCACATTTTTCACTGACTTGACTATCCTACTAGCTACTTTCATATTCTTAGGTTCTTCTTCAGTGTCAGTTCCTTCAGATTCTTCTTGAAGAATTAATTTCTTTCCTCTTTTCTTTGTCTCCTTTTTCATATACACCTTAGGTTTTGGTTCCTTTTTGTTTTGGACACTCCATGTCATTGTATTACTTTTCATCACTAGAGGTGCATCCTCATATTTCTTTTTCTTACCTTTACCACATGTGGTCAGAGCAATACTTGTTCCAGCTTGTGCAGTCTATTCTTTCACTGAACTCAATTTTGCCCTTTTTATCTACTAGATATGCAAATAGGTTATTGGCATAGCCAATCAATAAGTCATAGTTAACCTCATAACTCATATCATTTATTTCTTCCTCTCTAGGCTCAATTGCCTGCATTAAACAAAAAATTGTGGTAACTGTAAAAACAATGTCTTTGGCAAAATGTTTTACCACATCCTTAGGAAATCTTACTCTCATGCTCATCTTCTTCTAAAATTCATTGAAGTATTTGTTCATAGTGACATAGAGAGTATTCCTTACAGCCTTGATGTTGTTCTTGATCTGGGCAGATACCGGTAGATCCTTAGACCATTCAAGATCTCCAATTTCTGGTAGGGAATTCTGAATATAAAAGAATAGCCCAATCAATAACTATCCATATTTAAACTTTAGGCTGTTATCCTTCTTGATAGATTGTAGATTTAAAAACAAATGGCTCCTTATGGCCTCACAGAGGTCATAATCTACATTTTTAGCTATCATCTTGTAAGCAGTATGCACTACTGCTGATGGAACACTATTCATTCTGCTAGAGTAGAATACCCAGTAGCCTATGACCATAGATGCTAATTTTACCATTGGGTCGCTAATATTGTTAATAGAGAAGGCACGACCATTAGAGGTTGAAATGGTTAGGGTATTTACTGTATCTTTTAAAATGCGTCTCAATCGAGGTACTTCACCGATTGAGTGAAAACTAATTACGGCTTGAATGGATTCCTTGGTTATGGTATGAGTCCTCTCTAAGTACATGTTCTCCCCATGAACTCTACAAAAGATAATTTGGATATGCTCTTCTTCAAAATCTTCAAGGAAGTAAGTCGCATTATGAAAACCTTTCTCAAAACCCCTAATATACTTTGTTTTAATTTTCTCATTTTCATCACAAAGTGATTTCCACTAAGAATATATTGAGAGTGACCCTAAATCCTCAATTTGTAGTCAATGTAGCTAGACAAATCTCCTTTTAGTACAACAACACTAGGAACTTGTGACAAAGCATTATAAGACACAATCTTTTCTACTTTTACAACTTTCATAGGTTTTGACGTGATCATCAATTTCCCTACTGACTTAGAAGACAATGCCATTCTAGATAAACTAGATTATGAAGCAATATTATCAAGAAATTCCTTATTTCACGCGCTGCCTCGTTTACCAGTTGAATGCCCAAGTGCACACCAGTTCTATCTTCTCCAACCTTCAAATCAGCTTGATTACTCAAATCTCAATGTAACTTCGACTAAAATCAGCTAATAATCTTTACTTAGTTCTGCAAATGCTCAAAGATCCTTTCTCGAAAGGGTTAGGGTAAAAATAAAAAGTGAAAACTTGCTTTTATTCTTTTAACCAATTGCAATAAATGGTCTCTTGTTAGGGTTAAAAACCCTAATTACACCACTCAAGAAGAAACTGGTTGATAACTGAATAACATAAAGTTATCAAAATCTTATGCTTTCAAATTCTCTTACCACATATTCACTTCAAGGGGTCTGGAGGTGGATTTACTGTTATGCTCCCCTTAGAAATATGAAAAGGCTTAATTCACCAGTGTAGGATTCTCTTCACTGGGTGAAGGAATAGATTGCTCTCTTCCAGGTGAATCATCACTCTTCTTCTTCCAAGTTCAATTCATTTCTTCTCTTGTTTCTTCAATATTGACCTTTTCCTTGCCTTTCTGATCTTTAGAAGGGTTGACCAGTTTTCTCTTCCTAGATCTACAAAAAAATTCCATATGTCCTGGTTATGACAGTGATAACAAGCTATACCAAATGATTTCCAAGGTCCTGCATGACCTCTCCTAGTTCTTCTTCTGCAATTCATATCCACATGACCAAAGTTGTTACAGATGGTGCATATGACATTTGTTAACTTTTCCATCTCAAATAGACTAAGCTAGTTGTTGTAGGGTCTTTGCCAGTTCATGTTTCCCTGGTTATCATAATTTCTCATCCAGTTTTCATTTGGTCTTGGATGCATGTGAGGCACAAGATTATTTGCTCCATATCTGCATTCAACTAATCTATGTCCATACATTCTACATGTAAATAAATAACCTTCAAATTTCTTAGACACATACTAGCATTAGTATTTTTGCTTGCATTTTTGTTAGGTTTGTCTCTACAAACATTTGTAGTGTGACCAGGTTTATGGCAAACAAAACAAACAAGTTTGAAAACCTTCTTACAAGTAGGTTTCTTGACCTTAGGAGAAGATTTGTTCTTAAGAGTGTTTCTCTTTGTACTAGATGATTCTCCTTTCTCAGATGTGTTAAAACCAAGTCTGGAGGTATCACCTTTCATCCTTTGTGATTGGATTTGTTCATCTAGCAAGGTATAACTCTTGTTGAACTTTTCCAGTTTCTCATTTGCTTCGGTGAGCTACCTGGTGAGATCTTCATTATGTTTTAACAAGCTCTCTCTCAGAGATGATGCTAGTTTAAGATCTAGCTTTAAATTCCTTTTTTCTTCTCTTTCTAGAACCAAATGCTCAAACATAGTGACATTTTCCTACTTGATCTTGGCAATCTCTTGATCTCTTTCCTTGATAAGATCTTCAGCTTTTCTTTTGGCTTCCAGTTCCTGTTCCTGACTCATGCAGATAGTTAAAATTTTTAACTCTCTCCTCAGATTTAGTTTCTCACTGTTTAAATTTTCAACTTCCTCAACTAAAGCATCAATATTGGCCTCATTTGAAGAACTGTTATCAGATATTTCCAATAGTTGTTCAGTTAGCTCTCTCCTTTTGACTTGTGAAGATTTCAGTTTGACCCTAAGGTTTTCAAGCTCATTTCTACTAGCTTCAATCTCTCTATTCATCTCAAAGCAGCTCATGTCCCCCATGGTGGTTTCAAGGCTCTCTTATAAGTGATTAGGCTTCAAAGAAGTTAGGATCTAATACCAATTCATGGACTTGAAAAGCACTGAGAGGGGGTGAATTAGTGACACTAAAAATAAAACTACTTCAAACACTAACCAGTAGATGAACTTGACAAAACTTTTAAACATAATGCATGCAATCCAAAATGATATAACAACATCCACAATAAGTAAAACATCCATCATAACACAAGTGTTTGTACATGGAAAACCCAAATAGGTAAAAACCACGGTGAGATGGAACCCACAAGCTAACTATCTGCAGTAATAGATAACTGACCGGTTAAGGTCTACAAAGTGCTCTGCTAGGAGAGAATCTTGTTGGAGATCCCAAAGCTTGATTAAAAGTTATACCCTATGAAAGGTAGTACCCTATTAGGAGTAACCTCAGTAGAGGATTTCTGAATCCAAGCTAAAGGATCACCTTGTTAGAGGATTTGAACAATGAATCTTGTTAGAGCTTACCCAGTTAGGGAATTTTAATTCTTTTGTAATTGTTAGAAGACAACAGGATTTGTTTGACCTGTCTGAGTAGCACAATACTTGCTTGACTAGATCCATTTAAGCATATTCAACACTGCTTCTCAACATATTCTGCAACTTAACACTTTTATCTTTGCACATAACACTTTTTCTCATACAAAATAATTCATTCTGATGTCAATATAAAGATATTTGGATTTCATGTCGGCCTCTAGAAATCATAACACAATTTCCTAGGTGTGGTGTATTTGGTCAAGTGATCGTAAATCATCACAAAAATACTGCCAAAACTTGTTGGTGGTGATAACTCATCACACAAGCTATGAATACCGGTTATAACACTTAATACCAGTTAGAGTTAAACCACTTGTCCTTGATGCTTCTAAGATAGTCTCTATTGGATCTTCATGTTGATGTTGAGACATGTATAACCAAGTGGTTATCTCCATGCATATATTGGTTGTCACCAAATACCGGTTAGATATAAACCTCTAATATACCGGTTGTAGTATAAACAACTTGAAGTTATACCAGTAAAAAATATAAACATATGTGTGTGTATGTGCTTTATCAATAATATATGATGAATTCATTACAATCATCATCAAGCCAGCAAAGTGAGCTTAGAGTTCATTCTAGTTCTAGTAAGACTTCTACACGGAGAACCAGCAATGGTGGTGCTATGGGTCCAACTTGACATCCTAGGGTAGGATCTAGCGGGTAGGACCCACCTGTTGATAGAGGTAGTGTTGGTTGAGACATTGAGATCATGTTATCTGAGCCTGCAGGCTTGTTTTATGATTATTGTATTCAGGCAAATTACCATTTTTGAGTTATATATATATATATGATATGCAATTTTTTGGCGGTGATCTATTATGCCTTGTTTTCCATTTATGTTGTATGATGCTATGAGTTATGTGATACATGTCTATATGATCTATGAATGATCTTATGATTAATGAATGGTTTCTACATGATTTCTATATGATTTATTAATAATGTTATGAATGCAATGGTTTATTAAATGTAATTTAAAACTATATGGATGCAACTTGTAACTATATGGATGCAATTTTTAACTATATGGATGCAACTTTTGTTTTTGTATGATAATGTCAGAATATTCCTTTAACTCAGATGGACCTTGAAGAAATGTTAGTAAGATAAAAGACATAAGAGATTGATGAAAGAATAATGTTAGAGAAGAAAATGATTTATAAAGAAGATGAGAAATCAACAAACTATCAATAAACAGATGAGATGAGAATGAGAATGAATGATTCACAAACCTATGTCATTATTTATTGCGTAATATATATTCATCACTCGGCTTTATTATTGAACACCGAAGCTTAGCACATCAGGGTATAAGGAACCAAGATGTAAAGATATCTCATTGAAGAAACAAACACGTAGCAGACAAGGAGTGAACCCCTCCATCCTAGGAAATACAATAGGGGTCGAGGTATGTGTGGCATTCACTAGCTGAATGCTCCTATCACAGACACCCACTAGAGCAATTTCCTTAGAACTTCATCGATTCACACCACAAATAGAAAATAAAAGAAAAAGATGATTCCCATGATGGCTCCTCGAGTCACTTGTGTACATCCTTGAGTAGCATAGGAACATGATCTTTCCCCAAATGATAAAAGATAAAGACTGACCCAAATAAAATTCAGCAGCTATACTGACCTTGTGCCTTCGTTCTCAATTGCTTGATGTGATGGTTGATAATGTTTGATCTCATAAATTTGTGGAACCCATTTACGACAGACCTATCTGATTTCTAGTGTATCCTCTTTTGTTTAAGACAAGATAATGATCACTTGATATGGATATGATACAATTGATAAGACAGTTTGATCAGTTGATTGCAGATGTTTGATTGGATAGTCGTATCCTTTATTAACGTGCAAAGTGTTTGTTGGATATCTGCTAGGGTATTTGTTTCTTGCAAGACATTTTATTGCAAGTTTTTTGATTGATTTTGATTGTTTTTGGATTTTGTGGATCGATATTTGAATGTTTTTGGTTGATTTTTTCCGGATATTATATGGATGTTTTTTTTTTAATTGAGTTTTTTCAGGACATTATATGGATGTTTTTTATTGAGTTTTTTGTTGCTTTTCAATATTTCTGGATTTATCATGTTTTTCAGGACTTTTTAGGATTTTTTTAGGACTTTATATGATTTTTTCAGTTATGCCCCCAGTGTACAAACCTGTGTGACATGATGATCTGTAGAATGCATGTGGAGACAATGAATTTTTAACATGACCTATGTTAATGCAATATGCATGATGAAGATGCATTTCTTATTCGAAAAAGGATGACTGTGTTTGTTTAGCATTTTATAATACACTGATTGAATTGGAGGTACAAAACATTTCATAGATAAGTGGTCAATCGATCCTTAAGGTCCCTTGGAACATCCAAATTAACACACTTAATGACTAGGATTTACAAATGGAGATGCAAAAAACCTCCCCATTGGTTCTCAAAAATTTGATCTTCTTTTGCCCATGTGTGTGCAAATGAGTTAATTCCTACTCTTGTGTTCACTAAAGATCATTAGTATCCATATGACTAGCTACATGGATTATCCTAACTTCAAAAGCATCCCAAATAGAGCCTCATTGCCAGCAAGCTTTTAGGGCTCCGACGAGGTTATAGACTATAATTTCTCAAATATTGCTACAATACGAGTAGGCATTCATAGCCCTGATGGAGTTACTTGCATTTTCCCATAGTCAATATTTATTGTCACACTTTGTATGCGTGATATTTCAGTTATATATCTTTTCTCTTTACCTTGAGATGAATATTTGGCATAGCTCACTTTTCTTTTTTCTTTTTCTTTTTTTTGCCTTGACTTGTAAGTAATGAAACCTACTTGGGTGTGACAAATACAATGACACTAAAGTATAATTTTAAATTTTTCACTAGTCATATGATTAGCTAGGTGTTTCAAATGACTTAGATATGTTGTTAATGTGTTTGAGATATAGCAATTGGCAAATTTTGGGTTAATAAGTCTCAAATAGTGAAATCACTACCCAACCATAAGTAAAGTGTCGTCATAGGGTAATGTTGAAAATGAATGACCTTAGGACCTCAAAGACTTCATGTCTGAATATCTAAGAAAGGAGATGATCCTTGTTTCTCTTGAATGCAAATGAATGATAAACTTGGACAATTACCTTGTTTTATTGATGTTGATATATGCCATGCAGAAATTTGTGAATGTGATGCATTTGAAAAAGAAACTATATGCGATGTAGTATTTTGAATAAAATGATATGCAATGTGAAAAGGAAAACCTAAAGTAACCCATCCCTTAGATATAATATCGGTTAAGGTGCATGTTGTTCATAGGGTCAGGGAGTGGATCTCCCTCCATGGTAGCCAAATTGTATGCTCCATTTCCTATAACCCTTGTTATGATAAAAGAACCTAGCCATTTAGGTTCAAACTTCCCTGGCTTTTCTCGTTCCACTAGGTTCCTTCGGTTCTCCTTGAGAACTAGTGTTGGTGTAAATAATTATTCATCATGGATATTATTACACTTTACTTAAGTTAACTTAGGATAATGCATCTCATCATTTTTTGGATATGAGACACTTAGGGAAGTGTGCACATAGGGATGTAGCTTGTAGGAGAAATTTCACCTTTTGTGGTCTTATCTTGTTGTTACACTCCACATTCGGTGGGTCATCCACCTCTTGTGGAATATTATATTATTTCTCCTACCTACCCCTACTTTTTCTTACCCACCCTTGTTTCTCATTAAGCCACATGTCATGATTGTGTGCTCACATATCCATATGGCCTTGCCTATATAAGCAAGCCCATATTCATTGTATTGGTTAATCCAGTTGAGCATTTGCATATTGATGAGAATACGGTTTTGTTCTTGTCATACTATTGTCTCTCTTTTCTGCTTTTCATTGTGCCCTTGATCTTGGAAAAATATCACATGGTATCAGAGTCATTGGGGCTTCCTTGATTGGTTTTCGGAGACATTTTTGGAAGACTTCTATTTTTTGGATTTGAGGTACTATGCATTTTGCAGGCATCCTAGAGCATTTTTGACCTCACCATTACATCCAGGAGGCTATTTCCATTAAAATTGAGTATAAAATCAACCTATTTTGGTGAAAGTCAAATTTTAGGTGTGGAGAATTTTTTTGCCCAATTCAGGTTGTACAGTATGGAATTTTCGGATTTTTTTAAAAAAATATTTTTTTTTCAAAAAAAATTGGGTTTCGAGGGGGTCATTTAACCCCACCCCCAAACCGTGTCGTACTCTGCAGACTATTGTCTGTAGGCACCGTACCTTCCTATGTGTCCACCGACCACCATGCAGCCCCCAGCAGCCATCACACTACTCCCGATGGCCTCCACCTTCCCCGCTCTGGCAGCCCCCATAGTGGCAACAGCTTCTGCCCACGGCTCCGCCTCCCTGTCGACAACTGGCATCAACCTCCAGCCACCAAGCACCACCTCCGACCATCGACCACCAACTGCCCAATAACCATGTCCCGTAAGTGGAAAAAACTGGCAAATCCATGCTCGCCACTAGCCCGTGGAAACCCTCTGACATGTCAGTAGCGCCCAGTCAATGCCCAATCAACTTTTCCATATGGTCAGCCACGGGGTACGATGACTATTTTGAAAGCCATACAACAGTCAAATTTAACGCAGTGATTTCCTGACATCAGCCTACATCAACACTTTTTGAAAATTTCAAACCCCTCTCCATTGAGCAGTTTGGTTTTTTGGGTCAACTTTGGAGGCTCATAACTTACTCAATTTTGCTCCTTTTTGGGTGCAATTTTTTTTTATTTGGGCTAATTGTTTGTGCTCTCTGCAATGGTGTGGTTATTTCCTGATTTTGGTACATAGTTTTTTCAGAATTTTCAGATACTCTCAGTTGTACCTATCAAATCCTCTTTTTTACAACTTAAAAGGCTTGGTTTGAGCTCATATGACCTACTTTTCAGGTGCCATTTTCTTTTAAAGTGCATTTTTTTTGTCTACTTTCATAAGCTATTATTAGTTTTTCAGAGATTTTGAGTGGATATTGTAATTTCAAATATTGGTCTTCTTTGGCCTACTTGGTACTTGTAATTTTATTGGATCTTAGTTTAGATCTCTTGCATTATCAGTTTGAGTCTCCTTTGGCCTCATTGAGGAAGTTGTAAAGTTGAAATTATAAGTCCACTTTGCCCTTTTTTGCAAGTGTCCCATTGTGCACGCACTAAGTATAAAGTGTTTCAGGGGGGGGTTCTTTGATTGAGTGAATTTGGGGGGGTGTCTTGTGTGATTGTGCCTCTCTTTCCTTGTGCTCTTTCATTTGTGTTGCAATGAGTCCTCATAAATTTCCACCTTTAACTCCACATAATTGTGCATCTTGAAAAATTAAAACATGGAGCAAATTAATGGAAAAAGGACTCGCGCATTACATGGATGGAACAATAGCATCACCACTTGATCCTAAGGCTGATCTTAATGCTCAGTTAGAATGGGTCACTAAGAATTGCATGGATCTTGGAACTTTGCGTAAGTATGTATTAGATGACATCATTTTTCACATTGAGAAGTCTTCTACAATCAAAGAGGCTTGGGAAATGTTTCAGAAATTGTATGGTCAAGTTGATGAAATCAGAGGTTACAAGATTGATAATGAGATCACCAACTTGGATCCCTAGAGTTTTGATACAATCCAATATTATGTCACCAAATCAAATGAGCTAAGAGCTAAGCTTAAGGATTGTGGAATTGACAAAAAAGATGCTCAATTGATATTCAACTTGTTGGACAAGCTTGCACCTGAATATGCAACATTTGTTTCTAGCTTCCAAACTCATCATTTGACAATGGGGAGATCCTACACTATGCCTTCATTTGATGCTTTCACATAAATGTTGATATTGGAACAATCTAAGTTGTTGAACATGGGGATTCTCAAGTCTTCAAAGTCCAAGGCTTTGGTGGCTAATCAAGGGAGTCAAGGGAGTCAAGGCAAATATTCCAATAAGAAGAAGAAGCAATCTAAGTCAAAGCCACAATAGGAAAAAGGAAAATCATCCTCTCCATCACAAGGTGATTGTTCACCCTCTTCCAAGAACGGGACTCCACCTACGAAGGATAAACCAACTTTTTCTTATTGCAAGAAGTATGGTCATGATGAGCATCGATGCCATGCCAAGCAAGTTGATGAGTTGACAAATCTTCTTAAGAAAAATAACATCAACTTGTCATCCGCCTACAACAAGAAGGATTCAACTCCTTCCTCTTCCTCATAGTCTAAAGGAAAAGGGTAAGAATTTGTGGCTACAACAGCTTCTTCATAGTAGTGGATACTTGACTCGGGTGCCTCTTATCACATGGGTTCTACAAAGGAGAAGTTTTCTTCATTGGAGCCATCAAAGGTACCTCACATTTACATAGGAGATGATACACAAGTTGAGGTTGAAGGGAAAGGTTTGGTTGACATGGATGATGGAACATTTGAGAATGTTCTTTATGTTCCTAACTTTTCTACAAATCTTCTCTCTATCTACCAAATCACTCACTATGGGAATGGGAAAAAGGTTGAGTTTACACCAGATTCAGTTGTGGTAAAGGAACTTTATAATGATGCCTTGGTAGTAGTGGGACAAGTCAATGACAACTCAAGGATTTATTCATTCTTCCACTTTGTGCCAAGTTCTCCTTCTAGGGCCTTTCTTACTCATTCAAATTCAGAAAGTAAGCTATGGCATGAGCGGTTTGGTCACCTCAACTACCACTACCTTCAGTAGCTCAACAATAAAGACATGGTCATAGGTCTACCTCGAATTAGTTTTTCAGAGGGTGTATGTTCAAGGTGTCCCATGGGAAAGCATCCTAAGGAGAAGTGTGATAAGGGGAAAGCTTGGAGAGCTTTGAAAGTTCTTTAACTTGTTCACAATGATGTAGTGGGTCCATTTCCATCACCTTCATTTAGTAAGGCCTGTTATGTCCTCACCTTCATTGATGACTACTCCCGCTTCACTTGGGTCTACTTTCTTATTCATAAGAGTGAAGTGTTTGACAGATTTGGTGACTTCAAGGATCATGTGGAGAAGCAATCAGGGAAAGTGGTCAAGATTCTTTGCACAACTAATGGAAGGGAATATGTGAACAAAAGACTTGAGGATTTTTGTACATTTGAGGGTACTGGTCTTCAACATTTTGTTTCTTACACTCCACAACAGAACGACATTGCAGAGCACAAGAATAGAACTCTCAAAAAAATGGCTAGCTATATGCTACATGCGCGTTCTCTTGATCTTGCCTTTTGGGAAGAGGCTATAAGTTGTTCCATACACATCCAAAATCGGGTTCCTCACAAAGCTTTGATAGGTTTTACTCCTTTTGAGGCTTGAGCTAGTAGGAAACCAATTGTGAGACATTTCAGAGTCTTTGGGTGTCCAACATGGGCTTGCATTCCTCCGTAGAAACGCAAGGCATTGGAACCTCAGAGTAGGCCTTGTCTTTTTGTTGGATATCTTCAGGGTGTTAAGGCATACTGATTGATGGATCCTAAGACATATGAGGTGTTCATTGAGAGGAGTGTTCATTTTGAGGAAAGCTCTCCTAGCTTAACCTCTCTACCTCCTCCACCTTCCTCCATTGTGGATAGTAATTTCAGTGATTAAGATGATGAGACTCCTTGAACTCCGACTCACAGGGTTACACCTCCATAGGGTCCACTTGTTGTTGAGGAGCCTCATTCTCTACCTCAGCCCAGACCTCGTTGGGCTCGACAAACACTTAAGTTAGTGGGTTCTCTTGTTGGGGATCCTTCAAATACACGGAGGACTCGATCACAACATCAGGACCTTCCACATGCATACATTGCTACCACTTCCTATCCACGGACATTTTGGGAAGCATCAAGGGTTCCTGAGTGGGACCAAGCTATGGAGGAAGAGTATAGTTCCTTGATGAGGAACAACATATGGGAGTTAGTCCCTCCCTAAGGGGAGAAAGATGGTTCGATGTAAGTGGATCTATCAGACCAAGTTTGTAGTGGATGGTAGTTTGGATAAGTATAAGGCTTAGCTTGTTGTGAAAGGTTTCTCTCAAGTTCTAGGTGTTGACTATACTGAGACCTTTGCACCCATATCCAAGATGAAATCCATTGGCTTGGCACTTGCTATTGCCACAACTCATGGTTGGGTTGTACATCAGATGGATGTGAAGAGTGTTTTTCTTCATGGGGATCTTGATGAGGAGATTTATATGGAGTAGCCACAAGGTTTCATCCAAGATTCTTCCTTGGTTTGTAGACTAAGGAAATCTCTCTATGGCTCAAGCAGGCCCCCAGGGCTTGGTATGCCAAGATGGATTCCTTTCTTCTCTCAACAAGGTTAACCAAGTGTCATTTCGATCTGAATGTCTATATTTTGTGATAGGATGACTCTCACTTGATACTTGTTCTCTATGTTGATGATTTGATCATTACAGGGAGCACTGCATCCATCATTAGTAGGGTCAAATCTGCTTTGCATGACATATTTTCTATGACTGACTTGGGTTTTTTGCACTACTTTCTTCAGATAGAGATTTCACAGTCAACTTCCAGGATTACACTATCTTAGCCCAAGTATGCTCTTGATCTACTTGCACACTTTCATATGGTTGATTGTAGGCCTTCATCGACTCCCTTTATTTCAAGAGTCAAACTTGAGGCTAGGTACTCTTCTCCACCAGTTGATGCCACATTGTATTGTCAGCTTGTGGGTAGTCTCATCTCCTTGACTCACATACACCTTGATATTTCATTTTCAGTTGGCATGGTTTCCCGCTTCATGCAGGAACCACATGAGCTTCATTGGAAAGTCACCAAACGCATCCTTCACTACATCCAGGGTACACATCACTATGGAATTCACTATGCAGCAGGCATAGGACTTCAATTGGTTGGTTACATAGACTTCGATTAGGCTAGCGATCTTGATGATCGTAAGTCTACTTCATGTTACAACTTCCACCTTGGTTTGGGCCCCATTTGTTGGTAGAGCAAGAAGCAACATGCTATTTCTTTCTCTTTGACTGAGGCTAAGTATCAAGGGGTTGTTAACATAGCGATTGAGACCATTTGGCTTCAACATATTCTCATAGAGTTTGGGTTCACCACTCCACAATCGACAATCCTACATTGTGACAATCAGAGTGCTATTGCAATCTTGAAGAACCCGGTCCAGCATCAGTGGACCAAACACATCGAGATTCATATGCACTACATTTGAGAGCTGATTCAAGAGCTAGTCATTGATTTGTAGTATTGTCCTACAGCAGAGCAGGTTCCAGGCATATTCACCAAACCTTTCACTGAGAGTAAGTTCTAGCAGTTGTGAGCTCTCTTGGGGGTGCGATATGTCTCATTAGGGGAGGTCAGCTGACTTCTCCTTCCTCTCTTATGGGGGTGAATTTTTCCTCTTTGAGGTTTTGTCCTTCTTTGAGAGTCTTTTAAACATTCATCTCTCTTTTGGGAGGGAGTTTTTTTCCACTGGGTTTTCTCCCTTTCTCTATTTGTGAAAGATTGCATTGTATAGGTTTTCTTGCATTTTCATATTGTACATGGGTACCTATCATGGCCTAGTAGTCAGGACCCATCTTGCATTGTTGACTTGAGTCTTCATTCCCCTAAGTTGAATTTAAGGGGGGTTGTTAGTGTAAATAATTATTCATCATGGATATTACTACACTTTACTTAAGTTAACTTAGGATAATGCATCTCATCATAGTTTAGATATGAGACACTTAGGGAAGTGTGCACATAGAGATGTAGCTTGTAGGAGGAATTCCAACTTTTGTGGTCTTATCTTGCTGTTACACTCCACATTCAGTGGGCCATCCACCTCTTGTGGAATATTATATTATTTCTCCTACCCACCCCTACTTTTTCTTACCTACCCTTGTTTCTCATTGAGCCATATGTCATGATTGTGTGCTCACATATCCATATGGTCTTGCATATATAAGAAGGCCCATATTCATTGTATTGGTTAATCCAGTTGATCATTTGCATATTGATGAGAATATAGGTTTGTTCCTGTCATACTATTGTCTCTCTTTTGTGCTTTTCATTGTGCCCTTGATCTTGGCAAAATCTCACAACTAGATCTCCTACTTCAAAATTTCTTGGGCGTACTCATTTGTTATAACTCCTTCCCAATATGTTCTAGTAACCTTGTAAGTGATTGCAATCTATTTGTCTCTTTTCATCAAGCGTTTTTAGCTCTTGTACTCTTGCAACCTGATAGTATTCCTATGAAATGATGTTTTTTAAGGAGACTCTTAAAGACGTTAGTTCTATTTCAATAGGTAGTATTGCTTCTATACCATAGACCAAGAATTATGGTGTTTCTCCTGTAGGGGTGCGTACTCCTATTCTATAAGCCCAAAGAGAGGGATTTAACTGGAGATGTCAGTCTTGTCTTGCATCGGTGACAACTTTCTTTAAGATCTTCAATATTGTCTTGTTTGTTGCCTATGCTTGTCCATTGCTTTGCGGATAATATGGTGTTACAAATCTCTTTTGTATTTGAAAATTTTCACACAATTCTCTCATTTCTTGATTTTTTAATGGACGTCCATTGTCTGTCACTATGCACATTGGAATCTCGTACCGGAAGATAATGTAATTAAGCATGAATTTTTCTATTTTCTTACTAGTGGTGTATGTAAGGGGAATTGCCTTAACCCATTTAGTAAAATACTTAGTAGCTGTTAAGATGAATTTGTGCCCACTGGAAGAAGTAGGATTGACTTTACCAACTAGATCTAACCCCCATTATGAAAATGGCCATGGTGATGTAATAGGTTGAAGATCTTGTGTCGGTGCATGAATGAGGTCTCCATGCACTTGAGATTGTTAATATTTTTGTACATATTTATTGGCATCCTTCTCCATAGTTTGCCAATAGTATCCTATTCTTAATAATTTCTTTGATAGTGGCGGGCCACTTTGATGCATCCCACAAATTCCATCGTGTACCTTCTTTAGGAAAAGTTGTTCTTCATTTTCATCTAGACATCAGAGAAGGGTTCCATCAAAGCCCTTTCTATACAATGTGTCAACAATAATAGTGTGTTTGGATTCCTGACGACTAAGAGTTTTCTTTTGATTTCTAGACAAATCAAGAGACATATACTGAGTATGTAAGTTTGTGTATATCTCATTATACCACGAGGATTCCAGACCCACAGTTGCACATACGTATTCTGATGAGGGAATCTCATATGCCAGTATCATCAGTTGTTCCACAATAAACTCAAACTTAGTTTCATTATTAGGCATATTTAGTAGAAACCCTGCTGCAACCATGGCATCAACTGCCTTGTTCTACATCCTTGGAATTTGTTCAAAAGTGATGTTACTGAAATGTTCTTTGTAATCTTCTATCATCTATTTATAAGGCAATAGTTTATCATCTTTTGTGTTATAGTCATCATTGAATTTATTTACAATCAATTGTCAATCACCGTAGACTTGTAATTCTTTTATCCTCTATTGTACAATGGTACAAAGTCCTATGATGAGAGATTCATATTCAACTATATTGTTCGTAAAGGGAAAATTTATTTTGAATGACTTAGGGATAGAATCATCTTGAGGGGTGATGAAAATAATCACAGATCCAGCTCCATGATTTGTATAAAACTCATCAAAGTATAATTTCCACATGGTAGATGTTGTCAATGTAAATACAGATTCATCAAGAAAGTCTATTAGTAGCGAGTGATTGGCTTGCAAGGGAGCCTCTGCTAACTGATATGCTATAATCTTCCCTTTGATTGTCTTTTTGTCCATATATTCTATATCAAACTCAATTACAATCATGACCCACTTAGACAATCTTCCAATCAATGTTTATCTGCTTAACAAATATTTGAGTGGATCAAAGCATGCAATGAGTTGTACTTTGTGACTCGGTATATAATGTCTAAGTTTCTAAGATGTGAAAATCACTGCTAGATATGCTCTTTCTATAGGAGTGTAATTAAGCTCATATCCAATTAAGAATCTACTTATATAGTATATTTCTCTTTCTTTTCATTGATCATCATGTTGTGCTAACAAGGCTCTTAAAGATGAGTTTGTTGCTGATATATATAGTAATAGGGGTTTTCCTGGAGTAGGTGGAACTAACACTAGAGTATTCAGAAGATAATATTTTAAAGCTTGGAAATCTTCTTGGCACTATTTTGTCCATTTGAAGGTAACTCCTTTTCTGAGTAAATACTAGAATGGATGACATTTATCTGCAAGTTGTGATATGAACCTCCTTATGCATTGTAGTCTTCCTTGTAACCCTCTTAACTACTTAAGTGTTGATGGAGGTAGCATATCCATGATTGCTTTTACCTTTGCATGATCTACTTAAAATCCTCTATTAGATACAATAAACACTAAAATTTTGCCTAGTGTTACACCAAACACACTTTTTTGGGTTTAGCTTGACATTGTACTTCTCTAATCGATCAAATATCTTTGCCAGGACTTCAAGATGACCTTCTCTTGTCTGTGATTTAGCTAGTAGATCGTCCACATAATCTTCCATGATATTGTGGATCATGTCATGAAATAGTGTCATCATAGCCCTTTGATATGTTGCTCCTGCATTTTTAAGACCAAATGACACGACATTCCAGTAGTATGTCCCCCATGGATAGGTAAATGTCATCTTGTGTTTATCTTCTGGTGCAATCTTGATTTGGTTGCATCCCAAGAAACCATCCATTAATGAAAGCATTTCATTCCTAGCAGTTAAGTTAACTATCATGTCTATCTTGGGTAATGGGAAATCATCCTTGGGACATGCTTTGTATAGATCTCGAAAGTTGGTACAGGTTGTTATGCCCCCAGTGGGCTTAGTCATAGGTACCAGATTGGATATCCATTCTACATATTCAATAGGTCGAATGAAGCCCACATCCAAGAACTTTTGGAGTTCTATTTTGACCAGTAATGTAATATGTGGATGCATTTTTCTTAGCTTTTATTTGTACGGTTTAATTCCTGGTAACAAGGGCAAATGATGTAATACCAATTCTGGATCTAAGCCTAGCATATCCGCATAGGACCAAGTGAGATTGATAGGACGTTATTTGAAAAACTGCATGAATTTATCCTTTTCTTCTTGGTTTAATAATCTTGCTAAGTGGATATTATGTACAAATTCTCCTTCTTCTATAGTTACTTATTCAGTTTCTTCCATGAGTAGTGTTGAATTCTCTCTTTCAATAGGGAGATTGTCTAACTCACTCTTGCCATTATGATTACTTTGATCCATATCTTCTGTCATAGAGGCGCTTACCTCTCCAAAGTATGTTGTTCTATTCAGGTCTATGATGAATAATGATAAACAACAAATACCCTAACTGGTACTGAGAGGGGGGTGAATCAGTACAGACAAAAACTTCTCAACAACTTATCAAGTTTAAACAATGATAACCAATTGTCTTCATCACTGAACTTAACCATGACAATACCGGTAAAACATAGTAAGACTTCAAATAGAAAAACCAAATAACATTCAACACTTGATAACTACTTCACCAACATACATATGTATATGTTGTATCAGTAATACCATAACCATTATCTATGCATGTATATTCACTTAAACAAAGAATACTCAATCATCACATGAAAAATGCACAACTCATGACACATAGATTTTTCACGTGGAAACCCAAATGGGAAAAAGTAGCATTCAAACACCTTCCAGTCTAGCCATTGAGGAAAAAGTTTCTCCATAGTCTTCGCCCTCTTCTTGAGCATATCCCTTGCATACAAGTCTTGCCTTGTTCCTTACAACTATGCCTTCTTCATTCAGCTTATTCTTGAAGACCCATTTGGTACCTATGGCATTCTTGTGTTCTAGTCCAGGTACCAAAGACCATGTTGCATTCTTTTCTATTTGGTCAAGCTCCTCTTCCACTGCCTTAATCCAGTCTTCATCTATAAGTGCCTCTCTAGAGGTTTTAGGCTCAAATTCAGAAATCATGCAAGAGTTTTCTTTCACCTTTATTCTTGTGAGTACCCCTGCATCTTTATGTCCTATGATCTGATTCAGATCATGATGTAGTTTCACATATCTAGGAATGACTCTAGCTCATTCTACATGCTTTTCCTCTTCTTCTTCTTCACCTACTACAACTTCTACCGATATAGGAACACTAAGGTCTTTGCTTGTTTCTTTCTTAATCAGTTCTCAGAAGGCTACACCTAGTTCATCTTCCACTTGCTCACTGTAGGTTTCCTTAGGCTCCTCAAGGGATTCATCAACCCTGATATTTATACTCTCAAATTTTTTTTGAGTCCTATTGTTGTAGCACTTGAGAGCTTTGCTCTTAGTAGAATATCCCAAAAATATTCCTTCATCACATTTAGCATCAAACTTTCTTAGATGCTCACCTCTCTTGATATAACACTTACTGCCAAATACTTTAAAATAAATCATAGTGGGAGTCTTCCCGGTCTAGTACTCATAGGGGTTTTAACTTTACCTTTCTTGATGAGTACCCAATTCATAGTATGGATTGCAATGATCACCACTTCTCTCCAAAAAGTGTGAGCAACCTTTCCTTGGATCAACATTGTTCTAGCTGCTTCAACTATAGTCATGCTATTTCGTTCTACTATGCCATTATGTTGTGGTTTTCTTGGGGTAGACAACTGCCTCTTGATACCATTCTCTTTACAGTACTTGTTGAACTCATCAGAAGTGAATTCACCTCCTTGATCAGTTCTTAGGCATTTTATCCTTTGACCACTTTCCTTCTCTACTAATCCTCTAAAGGCTTTGAACTTTCCAAATGCCTTAGAATTGTCTTTCAAGAATGTGACCCACATCATTCTTGAGTAATCATCAGTAAGAATCATGAAATACCTATCTCCCTGAATACTTATAGTTTTCATTGGACCACACAGATCGGTATGCACAAGATCAAGTAAGTTCTCTGCTAAAAAAGACTTACCTTTAAAAGTTGAGGAAGCCATCTTCCCAAGTTGGCATTCTCTGCACAAATAATTCTCTAGTTTGTTCAGCAAAGGAAATCCTCTTACTACCTTGGTCTTACTGGCTTTTATAATATTATCAAAATTCATATGACAAAGTCTCCTATGCCATATCCAACTGTCATCAAACTTCACCATTAGACACTAACTAATCTTGGCATTCAACTAAAACAAGTTACCTCTAGTCTACTTATCGGTGGCAGTAAGTTAACCACTCTTTCCAATCATACTGCAGACTCCATCTTTGAACTCTAGAATGAGTCCTTTGCCATTTATCTAAGCAACACTCAAAAGGTTATGCTTAAGACCTTCTACCCAGTAGACATCATCCACACTGCGCTTTCCATTCAGTGAGATGGATCCTTTACCTTTTACCAAGCATAGTGCATTATTGCCAAACCTACAATCACCTCGATCATATTCTTCTAGAGACATAAACTTTCTTTGGTCACCAGTCATGTGGTGAGAAAACCCACTATCAATAATCCAATCATTAGAGTTGTCAATGCGAGAGACAAGGGCTTTCTTGTCAGACACTTCTTCCTTTATAGCTACAAACACTATGTCTTCATTCTCTTCATCCTCAGATTCTTCATCAGTAACACCTTCATCAACTGCGACAAGATAATTTCTCCTACCTCTTCCTTTATACTTTCTAAACCTCTCCAGTTTATTCTTATTGTCATTGTTAGGACATTTAATAGCTATATGTCCTATCGTATTGCAGGAAAAAAAAATTTAAAGGAAGCTTACCTCTATATTTTCTGGTGTCTTTTCAAAGTCTCTTGACAAGAAGAGCTTCAAACTCCATTAGAATCTCTTCATCATCCATATCTTTGCATTTCCTAGATTCATAACTAGTACTTCTTTTCCTTTTCTGGTTTGTGCAACAAATGCTCTAATGGTTGACTTAGCCTTTTGAACACAACCATCATAGTTATTCAACTCATATGCAGTCAACTTTGCAATGATAGAGTCTAGGGATACCTTGGTTTTGTCGATAGACCTTAGCTCCTGAATAGCAGCAACTCTGATTGCATAGACTAGTAACAATGATCTCAAAACTTTACTGACAACTGTGGCATCATCAATTGTTCCACCAGTGCTCTTGATATCTCCAACCATAGTCTTGATCCTTATGCCATATTGTTGAATGGTCTCTCCTTCAACCATCCTCATGTCTTCAAATTTTCCTCTAAGGCTTTCTTCCTTAGCTTGCTTGACATGTTCATCACTGCCATAAACGGTTTCCAATGTGTCCCATACATCCTTAGGAGTGTCCTTATCTTCTACATCGATGAACTCAATATCAGACATGCTACTAATAAGGGCTTCCATGACTTGCCCATTTTCTTGAATCTCTCTTTTCTAATCATTGGTTAGAGTGCTAGTGGGGATTACATAGGCATTCTCAACATAGCTCCAGTGTTGAGCACCCAAACTCTTGATATAAATCTTCATTTTGTCCTTCCATATTTTGAAGTTATCTCTATTGAACATAGGACCTTCCCTCTTCATCATTAAAGCAATATCTTTTACCTCAAGTGGTTAAGCTTGTATCACCAAGGACCTGGAGTTGCTCTGGTACCAATTGATGAATAATGATGAACAACAAATACCCTAACTAGTACTGAGAGGGGGAGTGAATTAGTACTAGAAAAAAACTTCTCAACAACTTAACAAGTTAAAACAATGATAACCGGTTGTCTTCATCACTGAACTTAACCATGACAATACTGGTTAAACACAATAAGACTTCAGACAACAACTCCAAATAACATTCAACACTTGATAACTACTTCACCAACATACATATGCATGTGTTGTATCAGTAATACCATAACCATTAGCTCTACATACATATTCACTTAAACAAAGAATACTCAATCATCACATGAAAAATGCACAACTCATGACACAAATTTTTCATGTGGAAACCCAAATGGGAAAAACCATGATGGGGATGAATACCCACAAGCTTATTTTTGAACTCTTTTAAAGCTCGCTCTGTTAGGAGCCTAGTCTGGTTAAAGACTTTATAATAAGGTTCTGTTAGGAACTGATCCTGTTAAAGATCACTAGGTTAAGGGATGGCTATATACCCTGTTAAAGTTTGAAACCCTGATAAAGGTTACCTTGCTAGAAGATTTGAAGAACTCAATGATCTTGAGTCACCTGGTTAGAGGAATTACAATAAGCCTGTTAAAGCTACCCGATAAAGGGATTTTCCTACTGTTGAAATGGTTAGAAGACAACAGGTAAAGCTCTGATTTGATAACAACACTACATGCCAAGGCAGATCCTTTTCAGCTCCTCTACTCTGTAATCACACTCTGTAGCTTTCCACTCCTCTACTCTACAATCACACTCTGCAATTTTCCACTCGATGGTTTGGCAAGTATCTCATCACTCGGATACAAACACAATATTTTCCAACACTTATAATAACAAACATCATCAAGCTTATAGACAATAATTAGGTCAGTAGCATAAACCCTAAATCCTAAACATTTTAGGTTTACAATTACAAGCGGTCCAATCTTGACCGTTTAAACACTTTGCATAGAATAAAGAAATCTCAGATAGATCACAAGTCATTCTGCATTGTCCATTCTTCACCGCATATGGGAATCAGTAACCCATCACGCTCTCTTCACATACCACAAAGAAGAATGTTCATTCCCGAGGTAGACATTTAATGCAATCGATCTTCACATGCAAGATCCTCAAGTAAATCCTTCATGTGCACAAAAATGACGTGGTATCTTGATCTCATCCTCATCTCTTAGCTAACTCATCATAGAATGTCACCAATTGCATCACACAAGCTAGATTGCAAACCCAAAAACCCTAGAGCTGGGACTACCAACCGGTAGTCACACTTAGTGAAACCTTGACACCGGTTCACTTCATCTCTTCATACTGGTTCTCCAACTTGAACATCAAAAACAACTTCTTCCAATCTTTATACCGGTTCACCTGTACTTATTGATATCAATGATAACATACATTATCATCATATTGGTTCATCATATGTCAATTGTCTACAACAAATCCTGTCTTGTGATCACCTTGTGGAATTCCTTCTCTGACACCAAGGAATTCTGCAATAGATTCATCATTCTCAAACCAATCTAGAGCTGGTTTTCTTTCATATCCCCAATCAATCAGATGTGAGTGTACAAGTGGTAATTCATTACTCCCTTCTATTGTAACAGATTCTAATAACATGCATACTTGGTTATTTGAGGGACCTAGTATATTTTCATCATCTACAGGTGATTTGTGATACCTTATAATGTCGATTATTTGTGGGCTAGAATCATGATCAGATAAAAATTCATAGTCGTGAGACTCTATCTCACTTTCTATGCATGTTTCAAATTTTGAGGTTGTATCACTTATCTCCTCTTGTTCTTGTATCTGATTTTGTTGTAGATTGGTGGGTCTCCTTTGTATGGGCGTCACCCTTCTTAAACCTGGTATAAGTCATTGTAGTTTTTCTTTGTCTGATTCATTGGGTGGAGCTTGAGTTATTTCCCTTGGCAGAAGTATAGACAACAACCAAGGATTTGGCTCATTTACTAGTGCTAAGCTTGTGTCTGTTACCATATTTGCTTGTGCAGATGTGTCAGGTACTGTATTGTTGGGTGACTTTATGTTAGGTTCTTGTAGAAGTTGTCTCATATCTTCATCATCTGATTCCACACTAGGTGATGTTGGTAATTTCTTGCTTGTCTGAGATGAAGAGGGAAACACTTATGTTGACAACTAACTTTGAGATATGTACTCTGACAGTAGCCTTGGTATGTTACGTATATCTAATGTACATTGTCTTGCTTTCGCTATATTTGGTACATGTTTATACCCTTATCCTTGATTCTTTGGATTGTCATTTGGCACAATGGGTTCTAATCTTCCTTGCTTTTGTAATCCCAAGCCTATGGTACCATCATACACAGGTTTTTGTAGCATCTTGAATCTATTGCCATACTGATCTAAAGGTAACCTAGATATTGTCATGTCATCTTCTTCTCTGTATATCCAGTGATTGACATCTTCATTCAAAGATTCTTCTTGTAAATCACCCCACCTAATGAAAGAACATGAATATGAGTATCTGACTATTTCTTTTCCTTTCTCTTATTTCATTACTGCATTTTGAGGTTTCCCAAAATAACTAGGAGACAAAGATAATTGTTTTCCATTTGAGGTACTTGAAATAGGGCATTCTCCATAACCCATATATTTTATCTACAAAGAAGACATTGTAGGCACATTCTTCTATGTTTTTGTGATTGTTAATGAGTCCATTTGTGTAGTGAGTGGCATTGCTTGATTAATCGATACCTAGTTATCCACACTTGCCTTTAAGTGATTACAGTGTTGTAATGGATTTGGATCACCCTTTATGGTGATTTCAATGCCATTGTATAGGAATTTGACACATTGATGAAATGTTGATGGTACAGCTTGCATGGTATGAATCCATGGGTAGCCCAATAACATGTTGTACCCTAGTTTAATGTTCAACACTTG
Organism: Cryptomeria japonica; assembly: GCF_030272615.1. Classification (NCBI taxonomy): domain Eukaryota; kingdom Viridiplantae; phylum Streptophyta; class Pinopsida; order Cupressales; family Cupressaceae; genus Cryptomeria; species Cryptomeria japonica. Next base: position 213,303,896 of record NC_081408.1, read on the forward strand.
GAAAGTAACCTGTATCATTATAGATCCTATTTTCACTGGTAGCGTAACTATACCTTTTGAGGGACGCTTTTCATCATCATATGCTTTGATGTTTATTCTTTTTGAAGAATCAATATGAAGCTCAGAATATCCCAATGCATTAACAAGCTTTAATGTACAAATGTTGAGACTAGGTCCTCCATCTATAAGTACTCTTTTTAATTTTCTCTTATGTATGTATGCTTCTATATGTAGTGGGTCATTATGGAGAAGTCAATCACTAGGAATATCTTGTTCTATTAATGCAATGCAAGTACCCTGTGTCACATTCCCCACCATGGATTGGAAAGTATTTTCATCTATATTTTTATCCACAACTGAATCTTGAAGTGATTTTTCTAGAATAGCTTTATGAGTTGATGATATACACAATAGTTCAAAGAGTGATATATGTGCCAGGGTTTTCTTGAGTTTCTCAACAACATTATAAGTCACTATTGTTGGTGGTGGGTTTGATGGTACTCCTTGTAAACTTACTTTAGATCTTCGAGTAACCACTGCACATTCTCCATCTCTGGGAGTTATCATGATTGCAGCCATTGTATCATCTCTTGTGAAGGAATTTCCTATAACATACCTGTGTTATCAAGGTTTATGTCGTATCCCTCCCTGTAGTCATCATGTACAAGTTTGTCATCCATGATATGTGCTATAAGTTTATCTTCAAACCATCCCAAATGAAATGGTTCATAATGCCCCCAATCCATAAGACAAAGATTATTGTCTTTTGTTAGGATTCCCACAGATACTGAGAGGGGGGGGGGGGGGGGTGAATTAGTATCTAACCGGTAATTATAATTTCTTAACTTAAAACATGTAGAGCATATTATAACAGTGTACTGGTATGCAAGAAATAATGCAATAAACAGAAATAAAAGTAACCACATAAGAAACACACCATAACACACAAATTTAACGAGGAAACCCAGTGTGGGAAAAACCTTGGTGGGATTTGTGACCCACAATATTCACTTACTGGCCAATAAGAGAATATTACTTACAAGAGGGGTCTTCACATGCAGGAAGGCCAAGTGCCTAGAGCTCACTGTTCAAATGGGAAGTCTCACTGACTTACAATATGGATTATACAAATCCAATAACTTGTATTGCTTTACAATAGCATCTTCAATGCCAGATTCAGTACTGGTTTCTGCTCTATTCTTTACATATACCCCTTTAACTTATTTTCACATAATAGGTTTGCCTAATAATTTTTCTTATTCATTCCATCTCCTTACCAAATGTCTTACAATGACTTCTTATACATATAAGTCATTTTACAATGATATCAAGTCAGCTTTCAAAGTTTTTACAATAATAAACAAAATAAAATATATCAAAAATGTTGTCGGCCTCTGTGCCAGTATACTTCCTTTCTTTGCCGATGTCGGTAGTATAAGTGCCGGTGTAGAGTGTGATCTGTTGATGCTAGTGTAATGCCTTCCCGGTACCACAGGATTGTAAGGTTGCCATCAATGACAAAACCTGCAATCACCTTCAATGTCTCATTGGAGTGTGCATATGCCAACAATCTCCCCCTTTGGCATTGATGGCAACACTCATGAGAAAATTCAAAAGTGTATCCAAAACTGTAATCCAAAAAGATGTTACCAAAAAAAATGTGTGCTCCCCCTTTGCATATGATTCCTGTGATAATGGATTTTCTCATACCACTACTCCCCCTTTGGCATCAATGACAAAGGTTGTCAAGATGTCAATTAGAGTTGTAGTCTCAACCTTGTACCTGTGTAGTTACAATTTGAAATAGATCTGCCAAAATTAAGTTTATACTCTCCATAAACTTTTTACTGTCTCTGATAGTTGTCTCTATCCTTTGAACTGTACCAGTGAGATGCTACATGTGCTCTACTGGTGTCCTCTGTCCCTGTACAAGTGCCTCAGATATCTCTTTCCGCATGAATGCTAGATAGTCCAATCTTGGACTCAGTCTTAACCTTAAACTTTTTGCCTTATTCTCTATTTTCTCCTTTTCTCCTCCCAACTTTAGTAATTCATCCTCAAAATTTGTTATCTGCTGTTCAAAAACTGATAGTGTATTTGGTGAGTTAACAAAATTGTCTACAAGTTTATTTATTTCATCCTGTACCTTGCTTATTTGCTTATTTATATCAGCTATTAGTAGGTTTGTCTTGTATATGTCTTTATACAAGGTTTTGAACTCTTTTAGTAAATTACATAGTTCTGGTAGAAGTGTGTCAAATTCTCTTGTACACTTCTTTATCTAATTTTCAAAGAATCTTTGTTTTTCAATTTCCATTTTATCCTTCAATGCCTCTTCCTTTACTTGCTCAATTGTCACTATGTTTTCATTGATGTATTTTGACAAAATTTCAATTTGACTTAATGAATCCTTATTGTCTATGTTACAGTTAGGAGCTAGCCTCTTCAAAATTGGTATGGTGTCATCTATAGCTTTGTAAGCCTATGAGCTGCAATCTGTTATCCTTTTGATTGAATCTAATAGGACTTCTGTAACATTTGTTGATTTATAGCCTACTGATGTGGAACCAACATTCTGAATACCATCGGTGGTAGAAGTAACCAAGCTTGTTGTGACCTCTGGTAGGTCAATCTGTGTTTCCATTTGTTTAAGCAATGGTTTTTGTACTTCTCCTATTGCCGGTTGCTCTATTTCCATGTGAACCTATGCCTATTCCGAAGCCTATTGCTCTTCTTGTTTCTCTATTTTTTGGTCTATCTCAGTCTGAGTCTGAGTTTCTACCTATTTCTCTTTGTCATCTACCGGTTTCTCTTGTGTGTTATTAGTTTTCTCAGCTACCGGTGGCTCACTAGCCATTTCAGTCTTACCAGCTGTATCTTTATCTACCACAATGTTGATCTTTTGTGTATCAACATCTACTCTATATAAGACTTCAGGATTAGGATTCATATCTTGTTCATTCATACTTTCAATTGCCGGTTGATCTTCTGTAGTTGTTGTTGTTACCGGTGGAGTAATCAAAGGAGGTGGGGGTAAGTTGTCTTTAACTTTGATACTAGGTGGTCCACCAACTTTACCTTTACCCTTGTCGTTGTCCTTCTGATAAACCTTTATAGGTTTGTGGCTCATGTATTCTTCCTATTTTTCTTTTTCAACTAGGAATATATCCCATCCATTTTTTGTTTCCTTAGTCACCTCATTGACTCTTCCAACCATTAATGCAATGTGCCGGTGTGCAATAGAAAATACTAACTGGTTGGCTTCAGCAATTAAATCATCTATTTCTTTGGGTGAGTTTACTAGGTACACAACAAGTAGCTTTTCTATCTTGATTTCCTTGTCAAGTTCTACTACTGCTTGTCTCCTTGCTTCCAATCTCTTAAACAATTCTTTAGGTAATTCATCTACTGCTTCCATTAAAAATTTCTTATACATGTCCATATGCAATATAACACTTTTTTCTACTTGTTCTTTTTCATCTATAGTCAAAGTGTCATACAATTTTTCTATATTCTTTAGTTTCCCTTCCTCTGTAATTTCATTCAATAGTATGTCAAGAGGGGCCATGTCTTGTTTTGTCCTCTTCTTCTTCTTGGGTGTCAGCTTCTTCTTTGGTGTAGTTTTATTAACCGGAGATCTCACTGCTTGTTGTTTATGTCTTGTCCTCCTAGGTGAGGGTGTGGTTGCCGGTGAGGGATCTCTTTTCCTTACAACTCTCTTGAAAGTTGCAGGCATGTCATTCTCTGAAGAAGTACCTACCGATGATAGGTGAGTTTTAGGTTGTGGGGCTACTAACTCATCCTCTGTGAAACCAGTTTGTTTCATTGCATTATCCTTGATTTCCTTTGCTTGTCTAGAACCTCTTCTTACTACAACTTCAATCTTTTTCACTCTCTTATGGGATTGTATTTGGCTTTCAATAGTCTCAGCACTACCAAATACTTCTTCTTTAGGTTCTCTAGGAGCTTCTAGAAGTGCTTTAGTATATGTTTCAATGATAAGGTCATCTATCTCATAACCCATTTCTGTTACCCAAATTGTTCTAGGGATGACTGCTTCCATCCAAATCTCAAACTTTTTAATTACAAAGAATATGTTATCCTTATATTTGTCAACAATATTTTGTGATAATCTATTTCTCTTCTTCATTTTGGCCTTAAGTGCTTGAAAATGGTCTCGGATATTATGTTCCTTATCTTCTCCCATATTGTTGAATAGTTATGTTAGTTGTTTACCTACCGGTATATCAAATTCAAGTTCTTTGTAGCCTATACCGGGAACCTGTTTGGTTATATATAGTATCAAACATACTAGTAGATTTCCAAACCTAAAATTTCCTTTCTTATCCTTCTTAATCTTTCCTAGGTTGTCAATTAACTCATCCTTCAACCACTCACATATATCTATCTTTAATTATCTGTGATCATCTCATAAGCACTCTTAATGCATAAACTTGAAACTGAGTTGAGTCTGTTTGCATGAGTTGCCTTATACCCTAATATCATGCTGATAAACCTTACATTGGTGTCGGTTACATCATTGACTCTTAAGGACCTTTTATCAGATGTAGCACCAGTTAGTTTAGTAACTAGGTCATTTGAGACCTTGGTTTTGTCTGGCCTTTTACCGGTTGAGGGTAACCCTGTCACTGCTTTGACAACTTCCTTGGTAATTTTATGAATTGCATCTAACCAGAAAAATTCTCCATGTACCCTACTTAAGACTATCCTAATCACATCCTTGGGAAATTCAGGAATGCAGAGCATTTCAGTAAAACCTAGGGTTTCAATGATTTTATGTTCCTGTTTTACATTTTTGGATTCATCACATATGACAGATTTATACATTGTTTTGATCTCTTCATCTCCTAATTCCTCTATGTTGCAATGGATGTAAATTTTAGTGTCTTCAGCATAAACAACTCCTTTTAGAATTTGATAAAAAGCAGCTATAGTATCATCTTTCTTTGCTACTTCGGGAACTAATTGAAACACGAGCCCAGGGTGTTTTATAACCTTGACTATAGTAGGGTTTGATATATATTCAAGTGCAGAGGTGGATGCCATGATGATAAATACTTTTTTTTGCGTTTGGATGGATTGATTGCCGAAATGCCTTTGCCTCTTTCTTGAAATGTTTTAGCTCTACAAATTTTGCTCTCTTCAAAAGTTTGAAATCTTGGTGAAATGAAATGGAGCTAAAATCACAAATTTATAAGGTCTATTTGCCATCTACCACATTTAATGCATACCGATTAAGTAGTCATTTAACATTGTTTGTCAGTAATGAAGTAATTTCCAGCTTGTTACCTTTAACCGAGGGAATAATAGCATATGTCTCATTTATTGTCAAACCCTCAAAGAAGATTTTCTTCAATTTGATGAAGAGCTTCCTGCCGATGGAGTACCACTCTGTCCTACTGGTGAAGCACTACTTTGTCCTGTCGGTGAAGCATTGATTGGTTCTACTAGTGGAGAAGTATCCCCAAAATTTAGGTCAGACTTTCTAATCCATTGTTTTGATAATTCTTTCTTAACCTCTTCAACTTTTTCTTTTCCTTTCAAGTTAGAACTTCTGTTGTCTGCCGGTGATCCTTTGCTTCTACAAAATTTTGCAATATGCCCAATCTTGTTACATGCATAACAAGTTACATTATTTTTCTGAATAGCTTTGCTATAACCTATGTCAGTTTGTGTTCTACATTGATTAGATAGGTGTCCAAATCTTCCACAAACATAACATCTCACATTCATTCTGCAATTTTCAGAGTTGTGACCAACTTTGTTGCATTTTGAACATTGACCGGTGGGTGTGTTGATGTTTTGATAATTACTAGATCTACATTGATTTGCTCTATGCCCATACTTATTATAGTTAAAGCATTTTCCATTGAATTTATAAGCATTAGGTTATCTTACCGATTTTCCATGATCCTAAATGTTTGCAGTACCGGAGATTTCTCCAACTTCAAAGCCAATTCCAGAAGTGTCACCTTTAGGTTTCTGATTCTTCACCAAGTTATCAAGTTCCTCTGAGCTTTTCTTGAGTTTTTCTTTATGTTGATTAGCAACAACTAGTTCTCTTTCTAAGATCTCTTTCTACCTCATTAGTTCATTGGAGTCATTTTGTGTATGCATCAGATCTGTCTTTAATAAATCATTTTCATAGCTAAGTCTGGTGTTTTCAGTTGCTGCATCACCTAGTCTTCTGGTCAAATCTTCTTCATTCTTCTTTCTATCTTCAATTTCTTTAAAAAATCTCATAGTCATATCCTGCATCTCATTCATCATTGTTGTGTTCTCCAGTTTCAACTTGCTTATCTCATCATTAAGGCTTTCTTTTTCATCATCCTCAATTTGCATCTTTTCACATAGTTCTATTCTTTTGTTTCTTGCAATGGTAAGATTTTCTTGAAGTGCTTGAAAAAATTCCTGAGCTGTCTTTAGGTCATCTTCAAGTTTGATATTTTTTAAATTTTCTGTGTCAAAATCTGAGAGAGCTGCTTCCAATTGCTTCATCAAATTTTCCATGTCTACCAGTGTCAAGATCTTCCTCAAGCTGTTAGGCTTATGAAAGTAGAGGACCAGGCTTTGATACCAATTGTTAGGATTCCCACAGATACTGAGAGGGGGAGGTGAATCAATATCTAACCGGTAATTATAATTTCTTAACTTAAAACATGTAGAGCATATTATAACAGTGTACCGATATGCAAGAAATAATGCAATAAATAGAAATAAAAGTAACCACATAAGAAACACACCATAACACACAGATTTAACAAGATAACCCGGTGTGGGAAAAACCTCGGTGAGATTTGTGACCCACAATATTCACTTACTAGCCAATAAGAGAATATTACTTACAAGAGGGGCCTGCACATGCAGGAAGGCCAAGTGCCTAGAGCTCACTGCTCAAATGGGAAGTCTCACTGACTTACAATGTGGATTATACAAATCTAATAACTTGTAGTGCTTTACAATAGCATCTTCAATGCCAAATTCAGTACCAGTTTCTGCTATGTTCTTTACATATACCCCTTTAACCTATTTTTGCATAATAGGTATGCCTAATAATTTTTCTTATTCATTCCATCTCCTTACCAAATATCTTACAATGACTTCTTATATATATAAGTCATTTTACAATGATATCAAGTCGGCTTTCAAAGTTTTTACAATAATAAACAAAATATAATATATCAAAAATCCTGTCAGCCTCTGTGCTGATATACTTCCTTTCTCTGCTGGTGTCGGTAGTCTAAGTGCCGGTGTAGAGTGTGATTTGTTGATGTCAATGCCATAGGATTGTAAGATTGCCATCAATGAGAAAACCTTTGATCTCCTTCAATGTCTCATTGGAGTGTGCATATGCCAACATCTTCATCATATTTTGGTGCTTCTGACAGCATGTAAATTTGGCTATCATCATTGTCAGTCTCTTGATATTGTTCATCATTATCAAGTGCTTCTTGTGAATCATTGTTTACTACATCTCCTAAGCTAATGTCATGAATAGTGTAGTCGTATGAGACTTTTGTGTACTTAGTTGTATTATCTTGTGTTCCTGATGTAGATGCCTTCCCTTTGTCATGTTTGACAAATGGATCTTTAAAGGTGCTATGATTCATGTTTGTTAAGGTTTTGTTGGTGTCAATTGTGATGTCACCTTGATCGATTATGTCTTGAACTACGTTTTTCAATTTATAGAAACTTGCAGTTTTGTGACCTTTAGTATGATGATAATCATAGAAATTGGTATCATTCCACCATGTAAGTTTGAAAGGACCTAGTTCATATACTCTTACTTCTGGCAAAGTGATCATGTTTGTCTATATCAACATTTTTGACGTTGATTCAATAGGTTCCCCTAGAGGTGTGTAATTCCTTCTCGGAGCATTTACCCTTGGAAATTTTGTGTTCATAGTTTGCGCAGCACTTACATTTGTCAAGATAGTGTTATTCTCTGTGTGTGGACTAAATGATTGACTTGGACCTTGTAAAGATAAAATTGATTGAGTTTTGTTCATTGTACAGGTGTCTACAACACCATCATTGGTCACATTTTTATTTTTCAACCAAAATTTGGATTTATCATTGTTGTTTTTATTGCCATATTTTATGATACCTTGTTCTACTAGTCCTTTCTCACACTTTAGGGATTTTTTAGTGATTTGTTTAAATGTGGTCAAACATTGCATTTGTATCGGGTACTTGATCTTAGGGATTAAGTTTTCTGTGAACATGTCAACTTGCTCTGTTTTTGGAATAATAGTCTTGCACCTCATATAGAGAGCTCTCCATCATTGTATGAAGGATAAGAATGTTTCATTCTCATATTGTTTTGTGGCACATAAGTCCATCAAAGTGATTGGGGTTTCAATGTTATGCAAAAAGTTAGCAATGAAGTATTTAGCTAATTCACACCATGATGTGATAGTTGGTGGTAAATACAAAAACCACTCCAACGCTGAGCCTCCCAAACTTTTAGGAAACAGTATCATTAGATAAGTGTCTTCAGTTGCAACCTCTATACATATCATAAAAAAATATCTGATGTGATCTCTAGGATCACCTTTCCCTCAATATCCAAGTCAATTTTTGGTGTTTCAAAATGTGGTGGGAAAGGTGGCATGTATAATGTGTGATCAAAAGGATAAGGACGTAAGTCCTGTATTGTGTAGCTCTTTTTATTGTTACCAGTTTGCATAGTTGTCATTTGTTGTTGTATATTTTGTACTTGTTGGGAAATAATATCCATTTGAGTCAGAGGTAAACTTTGCGCATGTATATTTCCCACAAAAGGATTCATGGTAGTATAACTAGGAGGTTGTTGAAAGGTACCATAATTATAGTTCCATGTGTTATGAGTTCCACTAGGTACTGTGAAATAAGCGATATGTGAACCCATGTTTGACTAAGTTGTACTTGTTGTATTAGCGGAACCTAGTTTTGCATTCTGATGACTATATGTAAATCCTATAGAATAGGAAACCAGAGGTTGAGTTGCACTTGTTGTATGAAGAACTTGTGTTTGAATAGGTGCTGAGACACTTGACATTATCGGTATAGCCTGTGTTGGTGCGCTGACATTTATTGTTGAGGATGATGCACTTGATTGAGAATTCGTGTTTGAAATGTCATTTGTTTGTATATATGATGTTGATGTATTTTGAGGAAAACTTGAGGTCATTGCTTGCATTTGTGTCATATGTAGTATTTGACTGCTTTTTGACCTAGAGTATTTCCTAGTGGTAAGATTGTTGTGATATCAAAATCTTCAGGCAATTTGGCCCGATTTTATAATAACAATGAGAGATACTTATCCCTATCATTATGTATAAGAGCATCTAAGATCATCAGAACATGTGGGTCTTGTTGAGCTAATTCAATCTCTTCGTGTGTTAAACTTTGTTGTAGTTCACGTATTGTGGGCATTGCCTGAGAATTTGACTGTTGACTAGTTTATATGTTCATGTTCCAAGTTGGATTTACTGACATGTCGCTATTTGGGTTCATCTCACTTTTTTCCTTTTGTGACCTTGTGACGGGCATTTAAGACTTCTATATGAGGATGGTTTAGAACCTAATGCAAGACTCTAGAACTAAATATGGAATATGCAACACTAGATCAGACTCTCTATTGAGGATTTTGATGTGAGACTTGTTGAGTATTTTGAAATTTTTGTAACACAAGTTTTTCAAGTTCTTCTCTTAGATGTTCTACCTCAATTCCTCTATCAATTCTACAGGAAATTTATACTCTATATTTATTTCGTACTTGACTCCTATATAATGAGGTATGTTTCTCTTCAATTGCCAGGCCAAGTTACCTAAACTGCCAATGATTTCTTGTTGATCGTTGTTTAGCACTCGATTAGGTTTCTCAAAGGGGAGTAAACCATCACTTGGGAGACCCATCAAGACACATGCTATGAATTTCTAGGATGATTATGCAAATGATGATGGACTAAGATAGACGTATATGAGATCTAGACAAGGACTTAATCTAAGGACATATATGAGGATGATAATGAGGATGTAAATAGAGATTATGCAACTTCTAAGGACGATAATAAGGATGGAAATGAGGACTATGCAAGGACTATGCAAGGACTAAGGACAATAACAAGGATGTAAATGAGGACTATGAAAGGACCATGCAAGGACTAAGGACGATAATAAGGATGTAAATGAGGAATATGAAAGGACTGAGGATGATAATAAAGATGTAGATGAGGACTATGCAAGGACTAAGGATGATAATAAGGACATAAATGAGGAATATGCAATGACTATGCAGGTACTAAGGATGATAATAAGGATGTAAATGAGGACTATGCAAGGACTCCCTATGGTCACAATATGTAAAAATTTTGATTTTGCAAGACTGTCTGATGTTTCAAGATGGACTTTGTTTCCAGTAATTTTGTGTGTAGTACAAGTTCGTTGTTTGGAGGTAGGTATAGCTGACTAAACTTGTTTTCAAACAAACTCTGAGAATTCAGAGATACGTAGGGTAGGGCCTGAAATAGCCCAATATTGACTCAATACTAGTCTGACAATACGATACATATAAAAGAACAAAAGACAATCTTAGGATGGAAATTGGAAACCATTTAAATGACACCCTTATGAAATACTGAAACAAGATGAACAACTAGAGAGTCTGGCAGCATTGGCTCCACTCCATGGCACACACTTCTCGGGCATGTCAGTCTCTCTTACCCCGAAGATCTTGTCACCAAGGGATTTATGTCTCATAATGCAATGTACATGAAGGGAATATATGGGGTATGATCTACACTTCAGGAATCATTGAATGTAGGATTTGGGCTACTAAATTGGTTCATATTGTAAAATTTTGAGGGTTCTCGATCCAACGACAGATTCTTAGAGAAAGCCACTTAAGAATTTAGTTGATATTATAGGTGTCGAGAAGGCCCCCACATACATCAAATTAACTCAACACTCTAGCCACCTAACCAGTATATTTATATAGAGGCTCAAAAAACCTTCTTGAGAGTACGCTAGGAGAGATGATATCCCCAACACATCTCAATTTGAAGTACCTCTGTGAGGTGATGAAATCCCTAGTCAAAAATACCCCTCACTACATGAAATAAAATAAAAATGGGTGTTGTTGTCACCTTCTCCCTTTCTCCTAAGACCCTGAAGATGGGTAAAAAGGTAGTTAATGCAATAGTAGGTCCACCCCAAACACAATAAAAGTTCTTTCCTTTAAAAAAAAGAAATGTAAGTTAATCTATTGAGCAGCCTGATTCACATTCATTTTAAAACCCAAATTTAGGTGTTAGATATGAATGTGCATGTCAATTTTAAAATACCAAATTGAAATGTGAATGCATGCATGTCAATTTTAACCATTGTTAATTTTAAGCCCAAAACTAAAGTGTGATACATGCATGTCCATTTTAACCATTGTTAATTTTAAGCCCAAAACTAAAGTGTGAGATCATGAGTGTTTATCATTCAATAATAATTTGATCCTCTCTGTAAATTCACCGCAGGCTGTAGATAGATAATCAGTAACCCAGTAAAACCCACAGAAAACAAAAAAACTAAACTATGACAAAAAACAAATGTGTGATGATACCTAAGCGATTGTGTGATCATGTATGGCCATTTGCGTTATTTTATTAGAGCGATTTCATAACTCTATTAGAGTAATTGCGTGATCCTAACAAAGTGATTGCATGATCCTAACAGAGCGATTGTGCAAAACAGACTATGATGCTCTAGCAATATCTCTCATGATCCATTCTATATTAAGCAAATCATATTTCACCCTATATGAGAGAACTAGGATATTGTATATGTCGATGGGTGGTTGATCCTCTAGATCTTGTATCTTCTTTTCTGCTTTTAGGATTTCCTGATAGTGTCTAGCTAGTCTTCTTTGCTCCTTCATCCTCCTAGCACTTGAAATTATCAATTGTACCTTACGTGCCATAAAATGTCATAATTAACCATGCAATAGAAGTAAACCATATTCAGATTTACCTAATTTCATACAGAATTTGACAAAATAGAGAGCAAAAAATAAAAATCATAAAATAAGCAAAACAACAATATTCTTGATGAATGCATGATCCTAAAAGAGCGATTGTGTGATCCTTTAAGGGCTTTTGCATGATGGGTTCTGCATGAATGCGTGACCCAGTTTGCTCGATTGTGTAATCTTGTCTATGTGATTGCGTGATGATGAGATCTGCTTTAGAATCCATACAAAACTTGCAAAAAAAAATTTAAAATGTACAACTTGCAAAAATCACACAGAAAATAGAGAAGGTTAATTAGTTGTTGTTCACATTGGGTAAACCAAAATGTCGTATGTAAAATTCATCATATAATCAACTAGAAATAAAAGGAAAATCACGAATCCCTATCTAGACAAAGAATTCTAAATAAACCAATGAAATAACTCAATCAATCAAATAGGAATGTAAAATAAATCAATTCAAACTCCCTATTGCAAGACTGCATATAGCTTCCATTGCTCTTCTCTTCTTTATGGTATGGCGGCTCTCAGATATCACTTTGGCAACCAAATGACACAAAGATTCAAAGTTTGTGATTCAGAGAGAGAGAGGATTGAAAATGGAGATTGAATGCCCAATTTACAGATTATTGGAGAGGATTGAATGAGAGGTGGAACAAATAGATCAAGAGGTGGAACTCAGGTGAGCTCGCATGCTAATTGATAGTTGAACTACTGATTTGGAGGTGGAACAAAATAGATTGAATAGATTAAATGAGTCAACTAGTTGAGAAAAAGTTGATTGAAGGATGAAAAAGGGTGATTGGAGGATAATTGATTGATGGCAAAGAGAGCTTCATTTAGAAAAAGATAACTAAAAGATAGAAATAGAGATTGAAGAGATAATTGATTTAATTAATTTATTGATTGAATTAATTAATTTAGCATGTGCTTGCACTTTGACTTTGATTTTCAATTTAATTTTTGCATGAGATTTAATTCAAATATTGAATTTATTTTAAATTCAATTTTTTATTTGAATATATTTAGAACTTGACTTTGATTTTCAATTTGATTTTTGAAATCATGCACATGTATTTAAAATTAGAAGAATAAGATTAATTAGAATTTGAATTTGGAATTAGAAGAATAAGAATAGTTAATTAGTTAATTAAATAATTTAAAGAAACTATTTAATTATTTAGAAATGGACTTTAATTAAATAATAAAGATTTAATTAAATGATAATATTTAATTAATATTTAGAAACGGGTTAATGATTAATCGATTGGAGATAGAAATTGAGAATTAATTTATTTAAATAATAAAGATTATTTAAATTGGTGAATTTAATTAAAATTAATTAAATAATAAATATTTAATTAATATTAGAAAAATGGTTAAAATGATTAAACGATGATAGAATTGGAAATAGAATAATTAGTAAGATAATGAAGAAATATGAAATTAGAAGAATAAGATTAATTAACTTAATTAAAGAATTAAAGAATTATTTAATCAATTAGAGGAATAATTAGTACATGATCAATGAGACATTTCTAGGTGTCTACACATGTCACTATGCAATGTTTTTGGGTGTTTTGATTTTTTGAAATAATAATGATATGCAGCTAAGTGCAACGATAATGCAACTTATGTTTTTGTTGTTCTGGAATTTTTGAAATGACAAGGGTATGCAACTAAATGCAACCTAGATGATTGACAATGCAACTTATGTTTTTGGTCTTTTTGAAGATTTTGGACAACCTTTTGAAATGAAAACCTAAAGACGCGAACCTTAGGAAATTGAAATGAAGTCTAGACCTTAAAAGGACAACGGACAAAATGACAATAGGATAAATTGACAATGGCTTACCTATAAGCTTGGATAGTAAGCTAGGTTTGACAAAATGATGTTGATGAAAAAAGGACAAATGTTGGACAAGGTCAAGACTCCCTAACAATAACTTAGGATTTAATCTAAAGTTATGATTATTCAAGTTTGGAAAAACCTAATTTTGAGACTATTATGTGAGAGGATAATGATAATGACAATGATCTAGGGATATGAACCCAAGATATGATATGAAAATGAGGTCAGGATGTGCTATGACCTAGAGATATTAAATGACCTAAGGACATGAAATGGGCCAAAGTAATGAAATGACCTAAGGATATAGAGAAACTTTATGTTATGATATGGACCAAAGTTGATTATAATACTACGATATGACCTAGGGATATATGATTTGACCTAAGGTTTGATATGGAAATGACTTAGACAATGATATGATATGACCTAATGTTATGATATTAAGGGGAGTTAATTCAAATGTATGCCAATGTGAACCTAAGACAAAACTTAGGGTTTGGACTATGTAATGATATTGATCTAATGGGAGAAGGACATATGCAAGGAAATGATTTATGAGATAAAATTAATATGACCTAAGTGAAGACCTAATTTTGGGATGACAATGATAATAAAAGATGTAACCTAAGCCAAGAATTAGTTTAGGTATGATAATGATAATGCTAAATGTCACCTAAGTGAAGACCTAACTTAGGTATGACAATGAAATGAAGACTTAGATCATTTCCCTAAGTGGAAAATGAGGACACTAAAATGAAATGTAATTTCTATGTAACCTAAAATCTAGGGTTTGAACTATGCAAAACCTAACCTAAGTGACATGAATTTTGAAACAAGGATTTCCAATGTTTTGACAAGCCATGTTCAAATGTTGGATGAATACATGGACAAAAGTGTCAGCTCTTTGTTCAAACTTTGAAAAACCAAGGTTGTTTATGACCACTTGTAAGAATTGTTTTTAATTCAACTTTTAATAAGCATGAAAGACAAAATGTTTGTTAGACCTTGACACAAGACAATCATTCCCCTTCAACAACGAATCCTAAGGTTGGCAAGGACAATAGTTGTTGGATCTCATTTGGGTTTCCCCAACTATGCTTGCTCAAAGCGGATATGTAGATGCTTGACGCCATTGGCTCCACTCCACAATACTCACTTCTGTAGGCAGTCAATAATCAATCACCATAAAATCTCCCCATGGAAAAATTTGTATCTCTACTAAGAACCATAAGGATGTGAGATGTCATCAAAGGTCCGACCTCTTGTACCAACAACTAGAAGGTTTTTGGTTTCAAAAAAAAATATTTTTTAGTCAAGGAATCTGTTCGGGTGGCCATACATGTGATGTTTTGCTCCATTAAGGAGGTCTCCTAGCCTACGGAGGTTACGCTCTATAGGTTTTCACATGCCACACAAACATTTAGGGAGACTTACATCGGTATGACACACGATGGCACTCGTCACTCGCAACTTTCATCACAAATGCATTTATTTATAGTAGTTCAGAAGAGCTTGGCCTTAACCCGTTACCACTTGGGTCATTCCCTCTCACCCGACCTTATAGGCTACTCGAGAGGCAGGCCCTCTAAAGGTTAAGACATGCAAAACAATCTAAATGAAAACATGGAAAGAAATTGTTAATTAACCTTTAGAAATTGAAATGTGCTCTAATCTAAAGAAAACACAGACACTCTATTTTTGGATAATGTTCTTTGATTGTGTCTTGCACCAAATGCGTTAGTAGTTTGTTTATTTAGGTCTTCCCCCAACGAATGCCAAGGTGTTGCACAAATAATCAATAATACACAAAATCTCTAAGTTGAGTAGAAAAAGAAATATTTAGAAAAGCAACATGCAAGGAAAAAGAAAAATAGAAACATGCAAACTTAAAAAAGCAATAGGCAAAAAAGGTAGCATGCAACTAAAAAGAAACATGCAAGTGAAGAAAAACAACATGCAATGAAAAAAAAGCTACATGCAAATCAAAAAAAGAAACATGCAAGCGAAAAAAAGTGACATAAAATGAAAAAAGCTATAAGCAAATAAAAAAAAGCAACATGCAACAAAGAAAAGTGACATGCAATAGAAAAATCTACATGCAAATAAAAAAAAGCAACATGCAAGAAAAGAAAAATGACATGTAATGAAAAAAGCTACATACAAATCAAACAAAGCAACATGAAAGTGAAGAAAAGTGACATGCAATGGAAAAAAAAGCTACATGCAAATAAAAAAAGCAACATGCAAATCAAAAAGTTTCTCTATGAATTTATCACCTAATTAGACTATGTGCAATTTGTCAACTAAAATAATAAATTAACTGCCTAATTAGATCTATGTGCATTTTGTAGCACAAAATCAAAGATTAATCCAAGCCTAATTAGGAACTAGGTACAATTTGTAGTAGAAAAGAAAGATTAATCCAATCCTAATTAGGAACTAAGTGAGATTTGCTGCATGAAATTGAAAGATTAATCCATCCTATTTAGCAACTAAGTGAAATTTGTTTGTTCAATTTTAGTCCTTTGATTGATTAAGCCTTGCAATAGGCACATTAGCTCTTCTAAAACTTGCATAGAAATAATGGTGAGCATGAAAATAAAAAAAATTGGTCTTCTGAAACCTATATCTGATAAAAAATCTCATGAAAATTGTTAAATTAGATGCATGTTCATGTCGGGTTCACCAAAAAATGTGATGTAGGAATTAGGCATAGGCATCAAAGCACAATAGTTAGGGAACCACAAACCTAACAATGCAATGAAAATAAAGTCCTATCAAACTCAATAGAAGAATTGAAGACAAGATGTAAATTAAAATGCAAACCAACAAAAGCATCTCCTTTGATTGGCCTCCATTCTCTTTCTTTCTCCTTCAAATGGATGTTGGTGGCTCTCACCTACAAAGTAAGTGTATTGAAAGCAATTTTGACAGTGTAAGTATACTAGAAGTGTGGTTGTTGAAAATGAGCAATGAGATCTCAATTTATAGAAAAATTGAGGATTAATTGAATAACTAAGATTGATTCAAGACTAAAAATATGATGAATACTAAGAGTGGGGGTGAATTAGTATACCCAAAAAATTAAACAAATTCTTAAGCAGTTTAACTGCAAACCAGTGTAGCAGATTAAACAATAAACTGGTTAAAGCACAAACAAGCCAAATAGAAAATAAAGCATTCACCCACATAAGCACAATCACCATAACACAAAATGTTTTGGTGTGGAAACCCAAATGGGAAAAACCATGGTGAGTAAAACTCACAAGTCAACTATCTGTAGAATAGTAACCAGGTCGGTTAAGGTCAGACCGGTTAAGGCCTTACAACGTTCTTCACCAAAACAGATCCTGTTAGGAATCTAGACCTTTGTTAGGAGATAAGTCTTGTTAAAGACTACCTTGTTAGAGGATTTCAGATCCACAAATGTGAACCACCTTGTTAGAGGATTTACAATAGGCTTGGCTGGGCCTACCCGGTTAAGGGTTTTAGACTTGTCGAAGATATTAGTAATCAACAAGTGAATGATCTAGACAGTAGCACAAAATGCTTGATTAGATCCTTAATAGCTCCCTGTTAATGCATTCCAACATTACATCATTCTTCTATATTTTGCACTCTCAATCTTTGTGATGAGATACCTTTTCTCACACATACCTAATCTTCTCTATAACACTTGCACACATCAACAACTCTTCAAAACCCTGGACGATGTCCTCATATAGGAACTTGATTTCATGTCGGTCCAATAAGATTGGACTACAATTTCCCAGGTACAGTGCATCTGGACACATTTGGTAACACGAAATAGAAACACTAGTAAAGTGTTGGTGGATGATAACTCATCACACATTACAATTATACCAGTTTAACACAATATGCTGATTACTAGTTAACAAATGAAGATTGGAAAACTAGAACATAGTGTTCCGATCAAAAGATTAACTGTTGCTCGGGGTCTTCATTCTGCTTGAGGTCTTCATACCACTTGGGGTCTTCAGTCATGCTTTGACTGGTAAGCATCTTCTCCAGAACACCAATAGTCTTCAACAAACAAAGACTATACATTTAATGACATACAATACTGGTTGGAACAACTACCGGTTGAGAATAACTCATACATCAAATAAGTGTGTGTCCATCAATGACAATCACAACTAAACATCATCAAAACACCAACAAAATAATCAATGGACAAGATTGAGTGCACAATAGAGCTGTCATTTAGGGAAGGATGAAGATAGAAGAAAGCAAATGAGAAGATATTTTGAGAATAAATAATAAAATCCTTAATTATCTTCTCATAAATACCAAATTAGCAAGTTGAAGAGATAAGGGAGACAAAAATTAGAAAGTGAAAGAGATAATTAGAAATAAAAATTAGAAAGTGGAAGAGATAAGTGGGGTCATAAAGAAATAATTAAAATTTATTTATTTCACCCACACATGGTAATTAAATAAATTAAAATTTAATTTAATTATAATAATTTAGAGAAAGGGATTAAATAATAAAAACATTTATTTAATCATGGAAGAACAATTAGCTTAGAGTAAAGGGATTAAATCATTAAGTGAATTATTTAATCAAAGAGGAATAGTTAGGATTAGTTGATTAAGATCAAGAATAATTGATGAGAAAGGGATAATGATGAATATTAATTAAATAATGAAGATTATTTAATTAATAGTTTAGAAGAACAATACTTAAATAATTAAGAATTATTTAATTATATGAAACTAGAAGAACAATATTAGTACTAATTAAATAATTAAAATAATTTAATCAGTTTAGATGAAAAAGGTTAGTGAAAAGTGTCATCAAAGACTTGTGACAATTTTTCAATGTCTACAAAACTCAGTCCACTCACTCATAAAATATAAAACTTTATAAATCAATAATGTTCAATAATGTAAAACATGAGTATGTATATAATGTATGTGCATGCATAAAAGATGAACTCATAATATATATATATATATGTGTGTGTGTGTGTGTGTGTGTGTGTGTGTGTGTGTATAGATATAGATATATATATACATATATGTATATATATATATATATATATATATATATACATATATGTATATATATATATATATATACACATATATGTATATATGTATGTATATATGTATATATATAGATATATATACATATATATATATACACATATGTATACACACACACACACACACACATATATATATATATCTGTATGTGTGTGTGTGTGTATGCACAGGCATGTATATATAACATGTGTTCACAAAGAATGACTCAAAAATGAGGATTTCTAATATGTTTGTGGGTAGACTCTGCCTTTCTCTATGTCAGGATATTTCCCAATCAATGTCTAGATCTTTGTCCTAAGTCATGTTTTGAGACCTAAATAAGAAAATACATATCCAATAACATGCAAAATTAAATATAGATACATATAATGTTTGTTCATGCACATATAATGTGTACAAATAATAGTTCTTAAATTTAATTTAGATTTAAATACTTCAAGATCTAGAAATTACCTAACATCTATAATCAATGTGATGTGTAGGATGGTGCATAGGACTCTAAAGAGAAGAATGTCGTAATCTTGAAACATAGATTTATACATGTCACACATATATGCATACTTGTGATACAAAGTTAGAAAACTTACATACTTAATATGTGAATGTAAAACTATACATACACATGCACTTAAATGAGCTTAATAAGATCTAATTTTTAAATACCTCATGCTAATGTATAGAATTGTGTAGGGAAAAAATTGAGACTAAGTATGGAAACCCTAATGCCACTCTCATACACACTCATGGAATATGAAAGAGCCTAGGGAGGTAAAGCACGTTGACTACTTATGAGAAAGAGAGAGTTGTGGATTACCTCTTAGGTTTTCTATTCCTTTGTTGTAAATGAGAGGGATGAATGATGCAAAATGCAATCTAACCTAGAAAGCAAGTAAGCAAGCAAACCCTAATCTGAGAATGTAAATCAAAGAAGAACTGATACACTGCAACAAAGTATAGATCAGAAGGAAAAACTAGAGGTGCACCTGTGTCTAAATTTGAGCAGAAATATCTAGGACTAGGGTGCCACACCACTATCCTAATTCTACAATTTTGGAGCTACAACTAACAGGAGGGATTCTGGAGCCTACAAAGTGTTGTTCTGCCAAGTCCTTCTGATAGAGGGTAAGACCATGGCACTATGCCATTGTCCTAGGTAGGACTAGGGTTCCATGCCACTGTCCTTGGGGTTTCTGCCAAGATCTGCAACCCAAAACTATCCATGTGTGCTCTTCCGATCCTGAAACTTCCAACAATGCTCGGATCCAAACCTGTACCTAAAACTGAAAAAGAGGGTTTGGGGTGGCTATATAGGGTTTTTCCTTAGTCAAATCCCCATTTTGGTGATTTCTACCTCCATGAATAGCCGATAATGTACTGAAAATGTGTGTGCAAGAACCTTGTGTGTGTGCAAGATCCTAAGAATGAAAGTAAACAACCTAGAGAAACCCTAAAGAGTAAATCCTAATTGCTTATAATTGACAAAGTAAATGCTCTAAATCCAAAATGAAAAGTGATCTAAAGAATGAATGTGAATCAAAATGAAGCTTCTGCAAAGACATGAAAACAACATGAAACCATACCTAACCCCAAGGGAGAGGTACAAGCCAATCGTCGGACGGTGATCTCCTATTGTTCTTCTACATCTTCAAAACCTCCCAATTGATAAAATGATGTTTGATGAATTTTTTATGGATGAGTGTTGAATATTGTTGAAGACTTCAAAGATTTACTCTTTCACTGCAAAGAAGTCTCTAATGCTCCAAAAACCTGTTCTTAGATTCTTAGAAGAAGACCCCTTCAAATGAAGAAAGAGAGCTCTTAAGTATGAAACCCTAGATCTTAAATTCATATTTAGGCCGACCTAGGATTTGAATTTCCTGCTTATATTTTGGGTTTAAGCATTATTATATCATAGAATTGTGCTCCCAAAATTTCAAGGAAAAAGTTGCAGACCATGTGCATTCTTGCCACAGTCCGACCAACTTTTCACGAAATTTTTGGGATCATTAGATATGATGATATTAGAGCACATCCCAAAGTTACAACTAATTTTGAGATGTTTTGATATGCGAAATCGGGCCTAAATGGTCAAAATAAGACATGATTAGGGTTTATGATTAAATGATTCATTAAAGGAATATGATGAAAAGGGGCACACTCAGGGTAAAGGGCCCAACTCTATAATATGTAAAGTGATGAGACATGACCTTAGATTTAATTAAATTAATTAATTTAATTATTAAAGGGGAATTAGAAATGTAAGATGCAAGACACACTAAGACAGGTGCTAACCTAAGTGTGAAATTGTACCACCCTAGCAAGGGTGTACTATTTACAACACTACAATAATATCCAACACACTAGAAATATTCAATGGCTCTCAAAACACACCATGTTCCTAATATTTGAAATTCATATGTGGTTTCAATCAAGATTCAAAACTTGAACATGTGATCTAGTTTAAAATCAATTTTAAAATATATATGTTTGAATTTTTTGTACATTACAATATCTAAATTTGTACTTGAATTACAATCCTGATGGCCCTACCAATCCCACAAATTTTAAAAGAATTAATGGACATGTTGACACTTGTAAGTGGTGCAAAGTTTGTGGAATAAAGAGTCTACTACATGTGCCTCCTACAAAATTAGGTGCAATAACCTCAACCCGATTTAGGAGAATTTAAGAGTAATTAAATGAATAAAATTCACTTAATTATTATACAACTTTTAGGTGTCTACATTTTGCCCCTCTTTGAAGTGACGTGTGTGCACATGTTGATTCAAAGAAAATGATGTATCATTTTGATTTAGTTATGATCAATTTTACATTGTGCCCCAGCTTTGTTAATTGATGCCCCAGATTTGATAATGATATTGATAATGCCCCCTCGGGAGATGAATCAAAAATTTTGAAAATTTGATTTGATTTGGACAATTTTGATAGCATTATAATTTTTGGTTTATGTTGAATGTATAAATTAATTCATCTCCTGATGATGATGTTGGTGGTATGATTTCCCATGAGCGATTTTTGCATTCCTCCGTGTAACCCTAATTTTGATTTGCTCTATAAAAGGGGAGAAGTGATTCTTTTTGTCTCATTTGTGTTTGTTGACTTGGGAGATAGTGACATTTGGAGAGAAGTCAACATGCCAATTCCTTATTCTTCTCACTAATTTGAGTGCGTTAGGAGGTATCGAAGGCCTACCGCATATGGACCACTGGTAAGTCAACCTTTTTGACCCCTGTTTGATTTTTGATTTTGTCATTTTTGGAATTTTTTTTGCGGATTTTTACATTTTAGCGCGTCTAGTCGAAAGGGTAGCGCATACAAAAAATTTCGTAGCGCGTAGAGTTTGTCGAATAGGGTAGCATCTGAAAATTGTAGGCTAGCACATCATTAGGTTAGGGTAGCACGTCAAATTTGGTTAGCCCATCGGGGGTACAGGGTAGCGCATAGGGTAAAATGGGTAGCGCGTAGAAAATATCTAGCGCATAGGGCTTTTAGGGGGTCTCATGGGTAGGTCATGATAGCACGTAGATGTAACCTAGTGCAAAGGGCTAAATGTGTAGCATGTGGGAGGGATAGAATAGTGCATAGGGTTTTTGTAGCGTGTAGGATAGTGGAGAGGGCACATTAGAAGAAAAGTGTAGCGTGTAGAGTTCGGATAGCACATAGGGTGAATTAGATAGCGCATGTAGAAAACATGTTAGCGCATGAGATGCAGTTTAGCACATAGAGAGGATGATCTAGCACATAGGAAGAAAAATTTGGTAAAGTGGGATGTGTGAATGAGAAAAGTATGTAGGTTGAAGTCGTGCTAGCTGGGATAAGTGTATTGTTGCGAGTCATCATGTCTACTGTCATTGATGTGATAGGTTGTCCAATATGAGTTGTTTATATAACTTGATTTGATTTACGATGTTTCAAGTTGATATAGATTTGATGTGATTGTGATATGATGTGGAGCTTGATTTTAATTTGTTCAAAGTTTTCATGTTTTGGATATGAATGTGTTTGATATGGATTGTGGAGCTTGAGTTGTGTTACAAGCTGATATGGAGTGTGAAACTTGAGTTGTGTTACAAGTTGATATGGAACTTGAATTGTT
This sequence comes from Cryptomeria japonica, assembly GCF_030272615.1. Taxonomy (NCBI): domain Eukaryota; kingdom Viridiplantae; phylum Streptophyta; class Pinopsida; order Cupressales; family Cupressaceae; genus Cryptomeria; species Cryptomeria japonica. The sequence goes on from NC_081408.1 coordinate 213,326,957, forward strand.
TTACAAGTTGATATGATTTGAAACTTGAACTGTGTTACAAGTTGATATGATTTGAAACTTGAGGTGTATTAAAAGATGATATGATGTGATGGATTGATATGGTGTGAAACTTGATTTAGATTTGTTCAAACTTTTCAAGTTGTTGAGATGATTTTGAGTTTGATATCCATGTATTGATGAGAGAACTAATATTGGACTTGCTTTGTTTTTTACAGGAGCGTCTTGGAGTATTTCAGTCGCATGAGTGATTTTCAAGACCGTGGTCCTTGATACCACGATTGACACAGGGAGATCGAGATATTATTGACAAATTTGGTTTGACCTCTTTGCTAGATATGCCTCAGTTTATTGTAAATTGGGGTTTATTGACAACATTGGCAGAGAGGTGGCATAGCGATATGAACACCTTTTATTTGGCTACAGGGGAGATTACAGTGACCCCAGAGGATTGCTATTGTATTTTGCGGATTCCTGTAGTAGGTGCATTACTACCCTACAAGCAGACAGAGGAGGGTGGGACTGAGGCTTTGTGGTGGATTTTTCAAGATGACACTATTTGTGGGTATGAGATCCCATGGTAGGAGTTTTTGGATTTGGATTATGTGCCTCTACCTTATGTTCTAGCAGGTTTTATAGGTGGATTCTTATGTCCTGACTGGAGGTTGAAGGGACTGTCAGTGGGATGGGGATTGGTGTTGGAGGACATGGTGACGCAGGGTCGTCAGTTTGCATGGGGGTCAGCGATGCTGGCTCATTTATACAAGGATTTGCATGAGGTGGTGTACTTGGGATACATCAGTTTATCAACTGGAGTGACACTACTGTAGGTATGGGCATGGGAGCATATCCCCACGGCTAGGCCACTGGTAGATAGGGACAGCCCTGTTGGAGGTGCGTATGTGTATGGATACAGAGGTATAGTTGTCCAGGGTAAGCTGGGCAAACTAGAGCATTGGAGGAGAGTGCTAAATGACATTGATATGGTCATTTGGCGGCCGTATATAGGGTGCGAGGTATGGGCTGAGGATGGGATGGAGATGCCTCACGTTTTCAGTTCTGGGTATCTGATAGGGCGGAGACCCTTTGTTATAGAGAGGTTTTTGCATGGCCGGGTGTTGCGGCAATATGGTCGTCAGTAGGGGATACCACATGGAGCATGCTTTTATGCTCGATGGAGACAGGACATTCCATATTGGGGGTCGACTATTGATAGCATGGCGACAGTGGAGGATTTATTCCACTTAGCTGGCCAGATTTGGGATTATGCCCCTGAGATCATGGATGTAGCGATGACTTATGAGTTTGTAGCACTCTTCGCCGCACATGCAGTGGCTAGGATATCTGATCCAGCTGAGATGATTCCATCTTTTGATGATGACGAGGAGATAGATGAGGGAGGCAGGGATGGACGAGGAGGGGATGGCAGAGATGGTGGAGGAGGTGGCCGATGCCAGCAAGGAGTGAGAGGGAGATTAGAGTTGGGTAGGAGAGGAGATAGGTGTGGAGGAGGTGGAGATAGGGGTATATGGGGAGAGAGAGCTATGCGGCAGGTGGTAGCAGATAGAGGGAGAGGAGGGTATGCAACGACCAACCTAGAGGAGGAGGTTAGATGTGTTACCTCCACCAGCACCGAGGATAGGTAGAGGGACAGGGGGTACCCCTTCATAGGTACCTTTGCAGATGTGGATTCCTATGCATGTGGAGGATGCACACATTAGATCACTGCAGTTGTTAGTGCAGCATTTGCAGGCACAAATGTTGGCACAACAGCATCAGATTACACAGGTGACCACAGAGCAGGATACGGCTTTGGAGCGGTTGGGTCAAGCCGAGGCTCGAGCAGAGGTGGTGGAGAGAGCGGCTGCAGGTGGCCTGATGAGAGACACCTTGAGATAGTTGGCCTTGAGGGCCAAGGAGGCAAAGTATTACAGGAGACATTATGAGGATGCGGTGCCCAGGGAGCACCGAGTGCAGAGTTTTATGCAATTGAGATCCAGTTGATCCCGAGAGACTGGGTTGAGGACAGAGAGCAGAGGCATGACAGGGCCTTCTAGATAGGATCCACTTGTAGATCCAGTTGTCAGGTCATTTGTAATGAGACCATCGCCTTCAGGAGATAGTCATACCTAAGAGACATTGTCTCCTTTGTATTTTGATCATTGTTTTGTGACTGGGCACAGACATGACATTCTTTTGTATATTGATCATTTTGTCGAGATATATATATATATATATGACACCATTTTCTTTGATCTTCATGTCATGTGTTATGGATGATGCATTCTATATGCTTATGTTTATTCTATGCTGATGCAATGCTTAGATAAATGTTATGTGATAAATATGATGTAATAATGCATGATGTTGTGAGATGTATCTTGAAAATGAGATGTATCATATGATACGCTATGAGATGTATCTTGAAAATGAGATGTATGATATGATATGCAACTAATTGTAAAATCATATGCAACTAATTGTTTTTGAGCATCCTCATTCTATATTTGTCATCCCTGTATAGCCACATGTTGTTTGCTTTCGATACATGTATCATCATTGAGCATTGATTTGTTTGGGATATGTTGAAAATTTATACAACCATAATGGTATAATGGAACCATAATGACCTGAGAAAAATTTACATGATTTTTTATTTTGCAAGATAGCACAAGCGTCAAGGTATAATTGAACCAGGATGACCTGAGTGCAGATTGCATATAAACAGACAAGATTAAACCATTTGTATGTGTAAAGTGGAATCATGTTTTCAGTGATATGATTTTAATCACGTCTCGAGACAAGTATTTTTACAGTACAGATGATCGCCTCACAAACAGAAAACTAAGAAAATATTGGAGTCCCCACGACATTCTCTAGCTTTGAAGCATGGTGGAGAAAAATTCAGAGGATCCAATAATTCAAAATTTTCAAATGCAAAAATAGTCAAAACTTTATGCAAGATGCAACATTTGATACTTCAGAAAATCATCCATCAACCCTTGTGAATTTTGTTGAGTAATTAATGTTTTGCTTTGCGATTTGTGTGTGTTGTATGTTGCACATGATGTTCTCAGATTGCTTCTAGTTTTGACAGCTTGAACATGCTTGTAAGTTTTGATGAATATTGCCCCTAGCTAAGTGTACCTCTCTATGTGGATATGTACAGTGATTACCAAGCCATGGTGAGATGTGGTGGAGCAATATGCGGATAAATCAGGATAGTGACTACGCTAAGTATGTCCTGAATGGATTTTGGGAAAAAAAATGTCGAACAATGGCCGATATTTCTTTTACTATGGATATAATGATATGGATATAGATAGAGGAGTTGTCCTCTCACAATAGTGCATGTTGCCAGGTTTTCACCAATTGCTTTTATTGTACCTTTTTATTTGCTTTTTCTTGATTTTTTTATGTTTTTGATTTTTTGACTTTTCTGTGCATTAGACTCTTCAAGTATAGTATTTCTTCAGATGGATGTTGTTAGTTGGTTCATCGAGCACATCTCCTTCTAAAGTTGTCAGCTGATAAGTGCCTGATCCATAGGTTGAAATGATGACATAAGGACCTAACCAGTTAGGCTCAAATTTACCTTTCTTTTTCCGATCTTGTTGATTTTTAGGATTTTCCTTGAGTACTAGGTCACCAACTTTAAAAATTTGAGGAATGACCTTGTGGTTGTAGCTTCTGCACATGCATTGCTGATATGCTTTGAGATGAGTGTAGGCATGTTGGCGTCTTTCATCTAGCAGTTCAAGTTCTTGTAGTCGGTTAACTTGATACTCTTCATTTGGCATTAAGCCTTTCAAAGAGACTCTGAGAGATGGAATTTCTACCTCTAAGGGTAAAATAGCTTCTGATCCATATACCAATGAATATGGTGTAGCTCCTGTAGGTGTGCGAATGCTTGTTCTGTATGTCCAAAGTGCTGGATTAAGCTGTACATGCCAATTTTTGCCTACATCATTCACTATTTTCTTTAGGATTTTTAATATTGTCTTGTTGGATGCTTCGGCTTGACCATTCCCATGTGGATAGTAAGGTGTAGAAAAACGATGTTGGATTTTGAATTTTTCACATAGCTCTTGTACATATTGGTTCTTGAAAGGTCGTCCATTATCTGTGATGATGGAACTTGAAATACCATATCTGTAGATCAGATAATTAAGGATAAAAGAGGCAATTTGTTTCCCAGTCACTGTGGTCATAGGAACTGCTTCAATCCATTTGCTAAAGTATTCCGTTGCGGTTATAATGAACTTGTGTCCATTTGAAGATGAAGGATGAATTTTGCCGACCAAGTCGAGTCCCCACTGACAAAAAGGCCAAGATGTCGTGAATGGTTGTAGTTCCTATGCTGGTGCATATATCAGGTTGCCATGGATTTGACATTTAGGACATTTCTTTGCAAAGTGATAAGAGTCCTTTTCCATTATCGGCCAATAATATCCCATTCTCAAAAGCTTTTTAGCAAGAGTAGTACCACTTGAATGTGTGCCACAAATACCTTCGTGAAGCTTATCTAAAGCAGATTTAGATTCATTACGATCAAGGCAATGAAGAAGAGTACCATCTAGACCTTGACGGTACAAAGTATCAACAGTGAGGGTATAACAAACGGCTTGGCGGATGAAGTTGCATTTTTGGTTTTGGGACAAATCAATGGGTAGGATGTTGTTCTTAAGATAGTCATATATCGGTCCATAAAGTGGAGAATCCAAACCGGTCAAGGTATAGATAACATGGGATTCAGAGTGGTCATAGGCCAGGGAGAATAGTTGCTCTACCAGAAACTCGTAACGACTCTATTGCTCTGGAATTTGTAGTAGTGAAGCAATAGTAGCCATTGCATCGGCTGCTTTGTTATCCAACCTTGGTATTTGTTTGAAGGTGATGTGTACAAAATATTGCTTGAAGTCATCTACCATTCGCTTGTATGGTTGCAGCTTTTCATCTATTATTTGATAATCATTGTTGATTTGATTGACAACAAGTTGTGAATCTCTGTAGACTTTTAATTTTGCGATTCTCCATTCTACGGCCATTTTGATTCCTATAACCAATGCCTCATATTCAGCCACATTATTTGTGCAGGGAAACATAAGCCTATATGATCTTGGTATAGTGTGTCCTTCAGGAGTGATGAACAGAATGCCAAAACCCAAGCCATGTTGTGTGTAGGACCCATCAAAGTATAAGGTCCATTGTGTGGTAGAAATAGCTAGTACGTCCTTGTCTGGAAACTCGATCTCCATAGTTTGTTTTCTAGGTAGTGGTGCTTTAGCCAGTTGATCTGCAATTGCTTGTCCTTTGATAGCTCTTCATTCTGTGTAATGGATATCAAATTCACTGAGAATCATAACCCATTTAGCCAATCTACCTGTAAGAGCTGCCTTGCTAAGTAGATATTTGAGAGGATCAATTTTTGCCACTAACTTAATTGTGTGAGCTACCATGTAATGTCAGAACTTTTGAGAGGTGAAGACCAGTATTAGATAGGCCTTCTCAATAAATGAATAGTTCAATTTATAATGATTTAATGTCCTGTTGATGTAATATATAGCTTGTTTCTTATCTTGGTGATCTTCTTGTGCTAACAATGCCCCCAGTGATATATCTATTGTTGAAATGTAGAGAATGAGCAGCTTCTCGACTATTGGTGGTACGAGAACTGGTGGGTTCATTAGATACTGTTTGATTTGATAGAAAGATTTTGCACATTTGGCCTCCCATTTGAATGGTACATTTTTATGTAGCAAATGATTGAATGGTAGACTTTTATCTGCTAGTTGAGCAATAAATCGCCTAATTGATTGGAGTCATCCTTGTAGAGATCTGAGCTGAGTAATGTTCTTTGGTGGTGGCATTTCCATAATGGCTTGTACCTTTGCTAGATCCACTTCAATACCTTTAGCTAAAACAATGTAGCCTAGTAACTTTCTTGATTTAACCCCGAAGACACACTTCTTAGGGTTGAGCCTGACTTGGAATTTTTGTAATCTGTCAAATATCTTTGCTAAGATGCTGAAATGTTCTGCTCTGGTGAAGGATTTAGCTAGTAAATCATCCACATAGTCTTCCATGAAGGTATGCATCATGTCATGAAAGATTGTTGTCATTGCTCGTTGATAAGTGGTGCCTGCATTTTTCAAGCTAAAAGGCATAACATTCCAACAGTACGTTCCCCATGGACAGGTAAATGTTGTTCTCTCTTGATCTTCTGGGGCTATCTTGATTTGATTATAGCCTGAAAAACCATCCATCAGTGATAACATTGCATGGCCTGCTATGAGGTCTACAATTATGTCGATATTGGGCAGGGGAAAGTCATCCTTTGGACAAGCTTTGTTGACATCTTGAAAATCAGTGCATATTCTAATACTACCATTGAGCTTTGATACTGGTACAATGTTGGAGATCCATTCCGCATAGTCGATGGGTCAAATAAATCCAACATCTAATAGTTTCTTTAGTTCAGTTTTGACCAGGAGTGCTACCTGTGGATTCATCTTTCTCAGTTTCTGCTTGACTGGTTTAGCTCCTTGAGTAATGGATAAATGATGCATGATCAATTGTGGATCAATTCCAGGCATATCGACATATGACCAAGCAAAGTTGATTTGCTTTTCTTTAAAAAAATTGACAAATTCTTCTTTTTCTTCTTTCGTTAGAGATTCTACCAGATGTATGTTTTTGGCTGCTTCTGTAGTACCAATATTGATGGATTGAGTTGGCTCAGTCAATATGGGTGATCTCTCTTCTTAATGCTTTGGAAGATTGTCAAGTCTCCCATCTTTAGGTGCCTTAAAAAGGTTTTCACCCTCAGATGCATCCTTTATTTTTACTTTTTTGTTATCCATTGCTACCATTGACTAGTTTTCAGTAATAGATCCTTTATGTGATTCATTTTTGTGACTGAGAGACTTGGCACTCCCATGATTGTAGACATCGTTACTCTATTGACTAGTAGAGTTTGTTTCCAGGTTAATGGTACACAAGTAATGGATGATGGATTCATCATTTGGGAAAATTGGTATATCATGAATTTCAAGTTCATCCCAGTCTATGAGGTCAGGAAAGACGAGTGGTAAGGAGTCGTTAGGTGGATCAAGTTCAACTGCTGTAAGTGTCAGGATGGAGGTTTCATTGTGATTGGACTGGGTTTTAAAGAGTTCATGAATTTCGTCGAGGTCTTCGATGGTATCATTTTCCATATAGACTTGTTCATAATGATGCTGCTCATTTTCCTTGGCATCATAGATATTTTGTGGACCAAATTCAAGTGGTCCATATTATGTAGTGCATGTTTCTTTAGAAATGGGTGTGTGACTGTCCTCTACACAAATATCTTTAGTAGTATTAGAACAACTGCCCCATTCATATTCATTAGAATTAGTCTCAAAGTCAGTATCCCAGATTTTATCAGTGTTGTGAATTAGTATGTTGTAGGGTGAGAACAGGTTTTTGATGATTAACACCAGTTGGATAGTTTTCTCTGACTCTGTGTCAGATCCTGTTTCTACCTTTTGCATTTGTTCATATACTGTTGCTACTCGAGGAGGAATAATACCTTTAGGAGGTGATTCCTTTTTGCTAGATATGAGTTCTTGAAGATGATGGACCTCTATACAAGGTGTTGCTTTCTTTGGACTAGTGGGCTTCTCTTGATGGTTCTTGTGTTCTTGATGTTCACGTTCCTTACGTATGTTCTCTATTGATGCAAATAGTGCCTCCTGCCAGGAGTCTTCCTGGTACTTCTTCTTTGCTTTCCACTGAGGTTTTTGACATTTGTGTGGTACCTTCTTTGGTAGGAGAGTGAGCTTAAAGCCCAATCCCTTTTTATCTTTACTGAATTGTGAAAGATCTAATGGTTCTATGACGCCTTCTTGACGCTTGCCAATAGGTCCTTTGCCATTTTATCCCATTTGTTGCATGATTAAGTAACCTTTCCCATACAAATGTGTTGGTATATCTACTTCCACAATAGCTTCTTTGTCTTCTTCTTCATCTTTTTATAACCAGCTAAGGATATCCTTTTCCTCTAATTCATGTGCTAGAGTGCCGAGTTGGATGAATGTACCATCAAACTTGGTGATGGGCCAAGTTGCTTGATGTGTTTATGCTATAGGTAATCCATGAGATTTAGGTGATGTTGGTAAGTTAGCCAAACACATGGGTTCCAAAGAGTATTCCCCCATGCCTTGCTCTTTGATTGTCATTTTTTGCTTGAAATCTCTAGACTTTTCCTATTGAAGATCTGGTGTTAAGGAATTTTGCTTTTCTCTATTATGTGGGACCAGGCTATCTTGGGTTGCCCCCATTGCATTACAATGTTGAAATGGATTGTGATTAGCCGATATGGAAACCTCCTAGCCATTATAGGGAACTCTGACACACTCGTCATATGTAGAAGGTACTGCTTGCATTTCATGTATCTAGGGTCGACCTAATAAGATATTGTATCTGAGGTCTATGTTTAAGACCTGGCACATAGTATCCTTCTATATCGGTCCTACCTGAATAGGCAACATCACGGTTCCTTTAGATGATCTTTCTTCATCATCATATGCTTTTATGGTGATCTTCTTGTGTGGATCTATAGACTCCTCAGAAAAGCCTAATGCATGGATAAGTTTTAAGGTACAAATATTAAGTCTAGCTCCTCCATCTATTAATACTCATTTTATTCGGTGTTTATGGACTATGAATTCAATATGGAGAGGAGTATTATGTGGATCGCTCAATGAGATATTATCATGCTGAGAAAAAATAAGGTTATGAGGTCCTATCATATGAACCACCATGGTTTGGAATTTTTCAACATCCGGATCTTGAGGTACATTCATTTCTAGTAATGCTTGTTCCAATATGTCTTTGTGTTTTGGTGAAAGTTTTAGAAACTCCAGAATAGATATTTGAGCGGGAGTTTTGTGCAGTTGGCTAACTAGATCATATTGAACTTTGGATACTATGTTTGTCATTGACATATGTCCCTTCAAGACATATTTTTGAGCTCTAGTTGTTACGTTGACGGATTTATGTTCATGTTGATCTCGGATAGTGATGACGTTTACTTGATTATATACAACTGATATATGATTGATAGTGTTATTGTAGATGTGATTGATATGAGCCCCACGTGTATCATTTGAGGTCGAAGCTCCATCCTTATTGTAGTTTAGAAGAGGATTCTTAAAAGCTCCATGGTCACCGTTTGTCTTGAGACCATCAACTGTTAGATCACCTCTATCAATCATGTCTTGGACAATGTTTTTTAGTCTAATCCAATCGTTTGTTCGATGACCTTTGTTATGATGAAAATCACAAAAGTGTGAGTCATTCCACCAAGGTGGTTTTATTTGTGGTTCATAGTTGTTGACTGCTGGTAACGAGATAACTTTGTTTGCCAGGAGTTCTCTGAATGTTGACTCTAGTGATTGTCCCAATGGCGTGTAGACACATTTTTGAAAATTGTTGGTGTTACCTCGTGAATTGTTATTAGTCCCTCAATTTGTGTTATTGTTTTGAGAACTATTGGTGATGGGTTGACTTTGATAGGTATTTGGTGCATAAGTGTTAATGTCTGGGTTAGCACTTTTGGGATTCTTTGTAGCTTGGGTATTTCCTGATAATGCAAGCATGGGTTGCATAGATTTTGGATCATGTGATTCATTGCCTCCTTCGTTTCCATTGTTTTTGTTTCTGGTCCAGAATCTGGATTTGTCCAAATTGTTGTTGTTTTGATTATTGTAGTTTGATGAACTTGTTCCTTCTTTGAAGAATTTTAGCATTCCTTTCTTTACACATGCTTCTTCTACTTGAATGCCATTTTTAATTAATCTAGTGAAAGATGGTATGCATTGGAGATTGAGCCTATAACTCATCTCACCATTTAAGTTGTCAATGAAAATTTCCATTTTCTCCTTTTCAAGGATATCACGGGGATATATTGAAACCATACATCGCCAACGTTGAAGGAATACGATGAATGTTTCATTGTGTTTCTATTTGGTGTTACAGACGTCTAGCATGGTGATAGCATGTTGAATGTTATAGGAATATTGAGTTATGAATTTGTTGACGAGTTCATCGAATGATCTGATAGGAGGTGTGATTTTGGATAACCATTCCATTGTTTGTCCCCCCAAGCTTCTTGGGAATAACCTCATTAAATAGCTTTCATCATGAGCAAATTCAAGACTCATTGTGCAAAATTCTTGAACATGATCACGGGGGTCACTTTTCCCATCACACTTGTCAAATTTGGGAATGTCTAAGTTTGGAGGAAAAGGCACCATGTTCAATCTTCTATCAAATGGATAAGGACAAATTTCGTTTAATGAGTACCATATTTTTGTCCCTTGTTGCATATGTTGCATTTGTCTTTGTAACATTTGCATTTGTTGAGTAAGAGCAATCAAAGGTGCATTATTTTGCTGAGGAAATAATTCTTCCCTTGCATTAATTCTAGGTTGAAATGGTGTATGGAACAATATGTTTTGCTCGGGGATGTTTTGCTATGGGATGTTTTGTTCTAGGATATTTTGTTTAGGGTCATGTGCTTCTTCTTCTCTTTGTCATTCTTGATATTCGTAATGTCGAGAGCCAGCTCTAAAAATGTCGGTGTCTAAGTCCTCCGGAAGTTTAACTCCTTTGCTTGTGAGCATGAGCAAATATTTTTCTTTGTCATTTTCCATGAGTCTTTCCACAAGTTTTTGAGATGAAGTGCTCTCCTGCCATTCTTGAAGAAGTTCTTCAGAAATTCTAGTGTCCTCTAAATGTGGACCTTCAAAGGGGTTAGATAACCTTTGATTCATGCTTGATTCTGGTGGTGCTTTGCTTTGTTTGTTTTGTTGAGAGTGAGTAACAGTAGGCATCTAGTAGAAACTTTCTATGACAAAGGGGATAAAATGATCTTAGATATGTTTCTCAGGGGTTGGTGGTTCAAATCAAGGTATGTGGTAAGTGATGCACTCGTCAGGAAAGAATGTTGGATTGATCTTTCCTCCACGGTTGATTTTTTGATTGAATGCGGATTTTTGACAGAATGCTCTAGTCTTCAAAGGTTCCTTGTCAAATTCATTTGATTTGTTCTAAATATAGAGTCGTACGTGACGAAGGAATGTTCAATGAGATTTGAAGAGTTGACGATTGATGTAAAAAAAATTATTTCTTTTGGCCAATTTTGAAGAACTTGGTTGTTGTTTCTTCAACTTAGTGCTACGATAAACATGCTTTCTTCTCAGAATATGAGGATTAGTCATGCACAAGAAATCAATGGTTTCCTTTACGTTGTTTTGAATTTATTTTATCTTGTTTTGGAAACTCAAGTTTTACTTTATCAAAGTGAAGGTTTAGATGCACCCTCACAACAAAGTGCGTCAAATGATATGGAATAGAGCTTTCCCGATATGGAAACTCGATTTGACAACTTGGAGTTTTAAAACAAGTGTGTTTTGGGATAAAATCCGTGAGATAAAAAGGACCTATTTGCCACTTGTGATGATGTTTCCTAATTTTGATAGGATAGATATGTTTATTGTGTGACTAGTTTTCAGATTCTGGACAACTTTTGTTTGATTAGAAACTTGCTTTAGAAATAGTTTTTGATACTTTGTTTTTGGTATTCTGATTTGACGAAGTGTAGGCTAATGAAAGGAGTTTTCCGAAAATGTTTTCAAAATTTTCTAATTTTACCTCTGTTTTTCTGGTTTTGACTACACACTGAAATAGAGACTCTACGCGCTACAGAATATTCTACACATGCTAGAGAAAATACTTCATGTGCTATGCTGCCCCCTGTTACACGCTAACTGGTTTTGAACTGGTTAAATTTGTTTTCTTTGGTTTCAAAAGATCACGTGCTAATATGAGCCACTGACGCACTACTGTTTATACCCCACATGCTAAAGGTTGACTGTCACGTGCTAAGCTGATGCTTCCACGCACTAAAATGTTTTTAGAACGCGCTAACTATTTTTGTTGGTTTTAGCTATTGGTGAAGCACTTCTGTTAAGACTTGACGCGCTAAAGGTAAGGTTCTATGCACTAAAATATGATTTCTATGTACTAAGATGTTGCTCTTACATGCTAAATTGCCCTGACTTGATTGTTTTCTACAATTTTGGAACTTTGTTTTGAGTTTTTAGAGATGATAGATGGTTTCCTGAAGTAACAAATGAAAACACAACATCAAAGAAGTAACCATTTTTGTTTTAAACTAAACAGTAAGTGTATGTTTTGCGAGGATGTGTTCAAATCTCCAATGTTTCAACAGGTTTAGATACAAAGAATACACTTCAAAAAGACTCTTTATTCAAGGGTCATAAGTAATACCATATCCCACTAGTCTCGATACTCCATCAGCTCAAATAGTCATGTCACCCCCTAGAGGGCGCCCATTTTTTTGCCTTTTGCCAAAAATTAACTCATAGTAAATTGCTTTACAATTGAGTAGTTATCTTGGGAGATATATGGTGAACGATCTTGGGGGCAGATTCTTCCCCACCCTTGCACTATGATATTGCAAATGTCTAGTTACTGACTCAGCTCAAAGTTTCTAATGCTAAGGTTCATAATCAAGCTTCATGTTTGGCTGTTAGTGATAAACTCCCTTAGGAGGCTTCCCAACCTTTAGAACAAAGGCTTTACGTATCTCAAGGATACTGGGGGAAGGCTAATCATTGTGCGCAACTATTGAAAAGGACTTTCGTCACTTTCCACATTTGATTATAGTGGGTTGGAACACTTGGTGTCAAAGCCATTTCCCACTTAGGTTGTTCCCTTCACACTGGCCAAAAATGGCTTTAAGAGTTTTTCAACCCCTCGGGAAGGTGGGCCTGCTAAAGGATTTAAATGTTGTATGACTGAAAGCATAAGAGTAGTCTGGCTTTTTGATCACCCAGTTAAGGGGAGAGCATATACCTTCTACTTTCGATCTTGGGGGTGGATTCTTCCCCACCCTTGCACTATGATATTACAAATGTCTAGTTACTGACTCAGCTCAAAGTTTCTAATGCTAAGGTTCGTAATCAAGCTTCATGTTCGGCTGTTAGTGATAAACTCCCTTAGGAGGCTTCCCAACCTTTAGAACAAAGGCTTTACATATCTCAAGGATACTGGGGGAAGGCTAATCATTGTGCGCAACTGTTGAAAAGGACTTTCGTCACTTTCCACATTTGATTATAGTGGGTTGGAACACTTGGTGTCAAAGCCATTTCCCACTTAGGTCGTTCCCTTCACACTGGCCAAAAATGGCTTTAAGAGTTTTTCAACCCCTCGGGAAGGTGGGCCTGCTAAAGGATTTAAATGTTGTATGACTGAAAGCATAAGAGTAGTCTGGCTTTTTGATCACCCAGTTAAGGGGAGAGAATATACCTTCTACTTTCGAGACAAAGAAAACAAGGTTCTTTTTACCTTTCAAGTCAATGATTTTATAAGATCTATATGGAGCTGTTTCTCCATGAAAACATGGTGTTTCTTTTATATCCTTCAAAGTAATGATTTTCTAATCTAGGAAAAGAACTGGTTCAACAAAGCAAACTTCGATGTGTTGGTCAACAAAAGAAAATCAATCCAAAGGGGAAGACCTTCCCTCTTTGATTGTGAACAAAATTTCAAAGTGTGGTTCTTTTTTCCTTAAAAATCTAAAATTGATCCTTTTATGCACCAAAGGATGGTGAGATTCTTTTTAGTCTTTGCTTGCAAAAATGAAAGATTGTTTTGTTCTTTTTAATAACCCAAAAAGAAAAGATTTTCTCCTATGAAAGCAAGAAAGATTTGCGTTTGTGATTCTTTTTAGATATCCCAGATGAAATGTGAGTTCAATTTTAAGAAAAATTAAAAGAGGTTCAAATTTTAACTAACTTATCTAACTTAGTAAAAACTCTAAACTATCTTAATGATCTTAAAAATGGAGCTCCTATCTGCAGAAAACTTGTTAGACACCTGCAAAATATCAAGCAAAACCGTTAGATGAACATGGACTTCAACAAGTCTAATTTCACATTCGGTTACAACTTTTTGTTTTTACTTCTGTCTTTGATGCACTACAGAACAAACTGTACGTGCTACAATGTAATCTGACTGCACTATCTGACAGACCCGACATGCTAAACTTTTTCTCAGATGCGCTACTCTATTTTTCTCCCGTGTTGATACCTACAGGAAAAGATTAGTGGCAGTTATGCGCTAAGTTAAGGACTTCATGCACTATAGTATAGACCTCACGTGCTAAATAGTGTATGGAATGTGCTATAATGTTAACCAGATGCACTAAGGGATGTTCCCCACATGTTGATTACTATTTCCCGCGTACCTGCAAAAGTGCCTGTTTTTGAAAATCGATTTGATTAATGGGGTAGAGCCCCACGGTGGGCACCAGAAATGTATGCGGGAAAAGCGGCTCAATGAAACTCAAAATGTGAAAAGTGGAGCTCAAAGAGGCTTGCTCACACACCCACAAGACTTTTTGGTGCAAGTTATGGAGTCATGAAGGATGACTCAACTTACCAAGGTTGGTTCCATGGTTCTCTATCTCACAAGGTCCCTCAAGGGTATATGCACAGAGTTGTGGTACCAAAAAGGTGCCACACTTCAAAAAAAATGAAAAATTCTCATAAGGCACATGCCTTATAAGGCATGTGCTTTATGAGAGAATGTGGGCTTGGATCACGGGTCAAGGATCCCATATAACCATTTTTTTAGTGCAGCTCATTAGGCTAGTGCCAAATATGGCGCTAGCCAAATGACTTGCATTGAAATATTTTAACCTTTGATAAATTTATACTCTATACCCTATAATCTATACTCTATACCCTATAGTTTGATAGCCACAACCAAAAAAATTAAACCATTTCAAACCTATAAAAAATACCCTAGATCGTATGACCAAATATGCCAAATCCTTGACCCTATTTAATAACCATAGACCCTATAACCTAATATGCTAAACCATATCAGGTCGTTATGGGTCATATGGTGTCCTAAGGGGTCATACGGTGTCCTATGACCCCTTAGGACACCATATGACCCCTTAGGACACAATGTTGACCCTAACGACATGCAAGGGGTTATATGGTATCCTAAGGGGTCATAGGACACTATATGACCAGTTAGGAGACCATATGACCCCTTAGGACACCATATGACCCATAATGACACTATATGGTGTTCTACAGGGTCATATGGTGTCCTATGACCCCTTAGGAAACCATATGACCCATAACGACACTATATGGTGTTCTAAGGGGTCACATGGTGTCGTAAGGGGTCATATGGTATCCTAAGGGGTCATAGGACATTATATGACCTGTTAGGACACCATCTAACCCCTTAGGACACAATATGGTGTCGTTATGGGTTGTATGGTGTCTAAAGGGGTCATATGGTGTCCTATGGGGTCATAGGACACCATATGACCCCTCCGGACACCATACAACCCATAACGACACCATATTGTGTCCTAAGGGGTCATATGGTGTCATAAGGGGTCATATGGTGTCATAAGGGTCATATAGTGTCATATGACCCCTTAGGATACCATATAACCTCGACACAATGTGAACCCTAACAACACGTAAGGGGTTATATGGTATCCTAAGGGGTCATACGACACTATATGACCCTTATGACACCATATGACCCCTTAGGACACAATATGGTGTCGTTATGGGTTGTATGGTGTCCGAAGGGGTCATATGGTGTCCTATGGGGTCATAGGACACCATATGACCCCTCCGGACACCATACAACCCATAACGACACCATATTGTGTCCTAAGGGGTCATATGGTGTCATAAGGGTCATATAGTGTCGTATGACCCCTTAGGATACCATATAACCCCTTACGTGTTGTTAGAGTTCACATTGTGTCCGAAGGGGTCATACGGTGTCCTATGACCCCTTAGGACACCATATGCTATTGTTATGGGTCGTATGGTGTCGTAATGGGTCATATGGTACCCTATGACCCCTTAGGACACCATATGACCCCTTAGGACACAATATGGTGTCGTTATGGGTCCTATGGTATCCTAAGGGGTCATATGGTGTCCTATGACCCCTTAGGACACCATATGACCCCTTAGGACACAATATGGTGTCATTATGGGTTGTATGGTGTCCTAAGGGGTCATATGGTGTCTTATGGGGCCATAGGACACCATATGACCCCTTAGGTGTCGTTAGGGATCATATTTTGTCTTAACAAGTCATATGGTGTGTTATGTCACTTAAGACACCATATGAACCCTTAGGACACCATACGATGCATAATGACACCATATGGTGTCCTAAGGGGTCATATAGTGTCCTAAGGGGTCATAGGACAACATATGACCCCTTAGGACACAATGTGAACCCTAACAACATGTAAGGGGTTATATGGTATCATAAGGGGTCATAAGACACTATATAACCCGTTAGGACACCATATGACCTGTTAGGACACCATATGACCCCTTAGGACACAATATGGTGTCGTTATGGATCGCATGGTGTTGTAAGGGGTAATATTGTATCCTATGACCCCTTAGGACACAATATGGTTTTGTTATGGGTTGTATGGTGTCCTAAGGGGTCATATGGTGTCCTATGACCCCTTAGGACACCATATGACCCCTTAGAAAACAATAAGGTGTCGTTATGGGTCGTATGGTGTCCTAAGGGGTCATATGGTGTCCTATGAGGCCATAGGACACCATATGACCCCTTAGGTGTCGTTAGCAATCATATTGTGTCTTAACGGGTCATATGGTGTGTTATGACCCCTTAAGATACCATATGACCCATAATGACACCATATGGTGTCCTAAGGGGTCATAGGACACCATATGACCCCTTAGGACATAATGTGAACCCTAATGACATTTAACGGGTTATATGGTGTTGTAAGGGGTCACATAGTATTGTAAGGGGTCATATAGTGTCCTATGACCCCTTAGGACACCATATGACCCCTTAGGACACAATATGGTGTCCTATGGGATTATAGGACACCATATGACCCCTTAGGTGTCGTTAGGGATCATATTGTGTCTTAACGGGTCATATGGTGTGCTATGACCCCTTAAGACACCATATGACCCCTTAGGACACCATACGAGCCATAATGACACCATATGGTGTCCTAATGGGTCATATAGTGTCCTAAGGAGTCATAGGACACCATATGACCCCTTAGGACACAATGTGAACCCTAACAACATGTAAGGGGTTATATGGTATCCTAAGGGGTCATAGGACACTATATGAACCGTTAGGATACCATATGACCCCTTTGGACACCATATGACCCATAAAACCATTATATGGTGTTCTAAGGGGTCACATGGTGTTGTAAGGGGTCATATGGTGTCCTATGACCCCTTAGGACACCATATGACCCCTTAGGACATAATATAGTGTAGTTATAGGTCATATGGTGTCCTAAGAGATCATATGGTGTCCTATGGGGTCATAGGACACCATATGACCCCTTAGGTGTCGTTACGGATCATATTGTGTCTTAACGGGTCATATGGTGTGTTATGACCCCTTAAGACACAATATGACCCCTTAGGACAACTTATGTTGTCATTATGGGTCATATGGTGTCCTATGGGATCATAAGACACCTAATGACCGCTTAGGACACCATACGACACATAATGACACCATATGGTGTCCTAAGGGGTCATAGGACACCATATGACCCCTTAGGACACAATGTGTACCCTAACACCATGTAAGGGGTTATGTGGTATCCTAAGGGGTCATAGGACACTATATGACCCATTAGGATACCATATGACCCCTTAGGACACCATATGACCCATAACGACACTATATGGTGTTCTAAGGGGTCACATGGTGTCCTAAGGGGTCATCTGGTGTCCTATGACCCCTTAAGACACCATATGACCCCTTAGGACATAATATGGTGTTCTTATGGGTTGTATGGTATTGTAAGGGGTCATATGGTGTCCTGTCATTGTTTGGGATACCATAGGACCCCTTAGGACACAATATGGTGTCGTTATGGGTCGTATGGTGTCCTAAGGGGTCATATGGTGTCTTATGGGGTCATAGGACACCATATGACCCATTATGTGTCGTTAGGGATCATATTGTGTCTTAACAGGTCATATGGTGTGTGATGACCCCTTAAGACACCATATGACCCCTTAGGACACCTTATGTTGTCATTATGGGTCATATGGTGTCCTAAGGGCTCATATGGTGTCCTAAGGGATCATCGCACACCATAAGTTCATTTTGACCCCATATGGTGTACTAGGGGCTCATATGGTGTCCTAAGGGGTCATAGAACACCATACGAACCATACTAACACCATATGGTGTACTAAGGGGTCATATGGTGTCCTAAGTGGTCATAGGACACCATATAACCCCTTAGGACACAATATGACCCCTAACAACACCTAAGGGGTCATATGATGTCTTATGACCCATTAAGACACCATATGGTATCGTTATGGGTTGTATGGTGTCCTAAGGGGTCATATGGTGTCCTATGAACACTTGGGATAGAACATGGTGTCGTTATGGGTCCTATGTTAACCTAAGAGGTCATATGGTGTCATATGACCCCTTAGAAAACCATATGACCCATTAGGTGTCCTTAGGGGTTATATTGTGTCCTAAGGGGTCATATTGTGTCCTATGATGCCTTAGGACCTAGAGAGAGGAGGGAGTGAGGAAGAAACTAAGGGAAAGAGGTGAGAGAGGGAATTAGATGGGTGTAAGGATGAAGAGGGAGATAACTCGAGGGATAGGAGAATAAGGGAATTGTGAGAGCTAGAGAGGGGAGGGACAAAGAAGAGTATGTATCTATAAGAATGAAGAGCCCGAGAAGAGGTAAGGGGAGGGAGAGAATATGAGATCTAGTTCATAGAGAGATATGGAACTACAAGGGAAGGGAGATAAAGAAGGGAGAGGTGACATGGGGATTTCTATGTACACATTTGGCGCGTGCCAAATGTGGAATATGGACCACATTTGGCGTGCGCCAAATGGAAAAATCCATTCATCACATTTGGCGCACGCCAAATAGGGCGAGCACCATATTTGGCATGCACCAAATGGCCCACTTTGGGAAACACCAAACCTATGGGTTGGATTTGCCTTGGGCATCCAACCCAAAGGTTTGGACGACCATTTCAGGCTAGAGATGTGTTTTTATCAGAACATTGAAAAATTTGACATATTTTTGGTCGTGCTCTCTATCAGGTTTGCACATGTTTCAATGAAGTTAAAAAAAATACCATGGTAAACTTGAGCTCCCTCTTAGCTATCCAACAATGTAATTTATTTCAAATTTTGATTTTGTTTAAGTCTTTCATCTATAATTTCTTTTATCAGTGTGTCTGTTGTTTGTCAAAAACCAACATGCACTATTTTGGGTATAGATTTTTACACATTCATTAGATTTTGAAAAACCTTACATTTTTAGAAACTAGACTCCATTCTACACAATTTAAAAAAAAGTTTTGATTTTTGATTAGTTTTCAATGATTTTAGGGGGGAGCACACTCAAATTTCTATTTTTCAGGATGTGTCCACTTCGAAAATTAGAAAAAAATCATATACTCATTAAAGAATTAGCTGAAAATCTGGCATAAACTACAAGGTGTTAGCTAATTTCTGACTGAAGTGATTTTAAAAATTTAAATTTTTTTTTAACATTTTAGGGAGGCCACAAAAGATGCTATGTTATGTTTTTTGCATAAAAACAAGACCACTTTTTGTGGCCCCCCTTTTTGAAGCCCTTAATCTCCACCATTTTCAAAAAAAATTAGTAGTTTAGAAAGTAGACTCGAAGCACTCTGACTCTTGTTCTTGTTGCATCTTCAAATTTGGAGTGTAACTATCTTCAATTTGTCATTGAAGTTCAGACTTTGTTGATTTCAAAAAAAAAAGTAGCATCTTAAGACCCCCTTTTGGTACCACAACTTGGTGCACATACCCTCAAACCAATGCCTTTTCTCTCATATCACTGAGCAAAGTCATTTAGGGATGACAAATGCAAGAATGAGGGATGCTTTTGATTGATTTAGTATGAATGCATTCCTATCTATGCCTGATTCTACAAAATGCAATAAACTAGATTATAAGATGGCAAGGTTAGCATAAATACTATCCTAACATGATATACTAGTCTAACATGAATTTTCTATGATAATGGAAATTCTTCTTAAAATACTTATTAAGATGATTCCTATTCAAAGAGAGGTTAAATGCCAGATTAAAATGACTATAGCTTAGATGCATGAAACTTGAATCTCCGGATCTTTAAAATGGAGGAAGGAGAGCTCCATTTATAGCAAAAATAGGGCAATGGATGGTCAAGATTGAAAGTTGTCAATCCATGTTTACAATTTTCACCAATGAAATCGTGACAATTGTCAACATAAGGTTGGTTGAGAGGAGAGGTAGGAAGCATTAAATGCTTGAGAAGACCTCATGGTTACCCTAGGAGGTAAGGGTTAAGGTTGGGTCAAGGTTATCCACTAGATAAAGCTTTTACCCAAAGGATAAACTCTTGTGCAAAGGTTAAAGGGATAACCATGGTCAAAACAATAAATGTTTGATGAGACCCTTGGGTTAGATGGAGGCTAAGTTAGGCAAAAAGTCTCTAACCATGCCACTAAGGGTTAGTTAACCATTAATGGTTTGAAGACTTTGGGGACAAATTTGTAAGAGTCCTTCCAAATTTGGGGGCATTCAACAAGTTATCTTGTTGAATGGATGAAGGTTTTAATGCTTTTGGAAGACTTTCCTCCAAATTTGAGAAGTGGCCTCCTCAAATTTAGGGAAAAGGGATAATGGATGGGTTTGGGTTAATTATTTAGGATTACAAGAATCTAGAAGAATTTAGGAAGGGGATTTAGGATGCAAGTGGGAGATGTAGGAAAATGCAAGTGGGTGAGGAATAATAAAATGTAATTAAAATAAATTGTTTTATTTTAATTTGGTTGCAACTTGGTAATTTGAATAAATTAGATTTATTCAATTTTGGGGGGAGAAACTATTTAATTTAATTAAATGGGCTAGAAGGGGGTTTTTAATTAAATGTGAATTTAATTAAATGGGCTAGAAGGGGGATTTTAATTAAATGTGAATCTAATTAAATGGCTTAGATAGAAGAAGGGTACATTAATTAAATCTTAATTTAATTAATTAGAAGAATTTAAGAGTAATTAAATGAATAAAATTCACTTAATTATTATGCAACTTTTAGGTGTCTACAGTTACATTTTATTTCATCACATAGAAAAACACAATTATCCCACCTATCAAATATTGTATTACTTTCAATCAATAGCTCAATAGTCTTGAAATATCAAACTAGTATCATCCTTGGGATGCATCAATAATCCATGTGTTCTCTATATTCCCAAACATTTGTAAGGTATTTTCCTTTTTATTCAAGCTACACCGCTTGTTGATGTGTTAATATTTGGCCAATAGAACATTTTTTACTTGAATGTTTCTAACATCATATGTTTGAGTTGAGTCTCAATCAAACCTCGATGTTTAGCATTCTTATCCTATCTTTTTATATGATATTTTTACTCTTATTCATACTTAACATGTTTGTACATTCTTCCTTTGTTTTCCATCTAATCATAGATCATTGTTTTCCATCTATGATTTATAGTTTTTCATACACTTTACCAATGTGCTTCTCTATGGTGTCCAATTTTAGCTGCAACTTCTTACATCCCTTTTTAGTTTCCAACTACAAATCATACACTTGCATTATGTTGAAGGCTTATATATATATTTGGATTTAACACTTCTTCAATGAATGGATGTCTTGACACCCAATCCAACTAAAAATTCCTTGTCATTTCCCACCACTAGTACATTTAGAGATGATTTTCGACGGCTGTTTGTTGGATTTTCAATGAATTTTTGTTGGAGTGTCGAAAAAATCCACCATCGGAAACTCGACGTTGGATTGGTCGATAATGCCATGCCCGTCAGAAATTTGACAATCCAATGGACTCTGCCGACGGTCAAATAAATTGTCAGTCGAAAGCTTGGTATTTGTCGTAATTCTGACAATGATCATTTTTATAAAAAAAATAAATATTAAAGAGCCATCGAAGGAAGGAATTTCTTTCAATTTGTTTTAAATCCTAAGGGGTTCAGGGTTTAGGTTTTAAGTCACTTCAATACGTGAGAAAAGCCCTTTTGGTTTCTAATTTGGCATTACTGTATTCACTTAAGCGATGGGTCCATTTATCATAAAAGTGTTCTCCCCTTGTCATTTACCTAGGCGATCCCATCAAATATTTTATTCTTGTTCGCTTTTAATCTACCTTTTCTAATGTCCATCGGGCCTTATAAGTATCATGCGATTTTCTATTGATATGATGGCCCATGTTGATTCGTGACCAAAAAGTGCTCGAAACTTAGTTTCCACGAAGTAGCGAAAGGCAAAGGTGGACTTGGCATATAGGTTTGGACCAAAGCTAAACACCGATCAAGTTTCATTTGATCAGATGGACAACGTGGTTTCGTGAGATCAAGCTGAACGTGTTTTAACCTTCGTGAAGTGGCGAAAGGGTTTGGCGAGTCCTAGAGATAAGCGGTCTTCTTTGGTTAAAGAATGATCGGGTTGGAAAAAGATCAATGGCTTCTCGTTGTTTCATGGCTAGGAGATGCATGACCTATACCTTCAGCCGAATAGCGAAAAGGTGGAGGGTCCCGCTAAGAGTGGTAGTAAATTTGGTAACCCCAGTTGGCGATGACATGGCGGTGACAAGGCACTCAGTTGGTGGTATGCAGTGGGTCTGAGGAAGGTTGTCATAAAAAGAGTAAACAATGAGCAATTTCTTGAGATCTAACAGCTCACGCAAATTTGTGAAGATAAGATGCTAGCAAGTTAGTCATTGTGAAGTAGCGAAAAGGCCGATGGGCCCAAGGGACAGGCATGGCATGAAGTTAAAAGCAGATCAGGTTTGTTTTTATCTAGTGGTTCTTGTGGTTTTGTGGTTGCAAGCCAAATGAAGAATAATGTTCACGAAGTCGTGAAAGACAGGTGGAAATCACACGGAGGAGTGACGTGGCATAACAGCTGCCGCTTTTTGTAGAGCTTGGAAAAAGATCAATGGCTTCTCGTTGTTTCGTGGTCGGGAGAAGCACGAGCTATACCTTCAGCGAAATAGCAAAAAGGTGTAGGGTCCCGATAAGAGTGGTAGTAAATGTGGTAACCCCAATTGGCGATGATATGGTGGTGACAAGGCACTTAATTGGCGGTATGCAGTGGGTCCGGGCAAGGTTGTCATAAAAAGAGTAAACAATGAGCAAGTTCTTGAGATCTAACGGCTCGCATGAATTTGCAAAGATAAGATGCTAGCAAGTTAGTCATTGTGAAGTAGCGAAAAGGCCGATGGGCCCAAGGGACAGGCATGGCATGAAGTTAAAAGTAGATCAGGTCTATTTTGATCTAATGGTTCTCATGGTTTCATGGCTGCAAGCCAAATGAGGAATAATGTTCACGAAGTCGTGAAAGACAGGTGGAAATCACACAGAGGAGTGATGTGGCATAACAGCTGCCACTTTTTGTAGAGTTTGGAAAAAGATCAATGGCTTCTCGTTGTTTCATGGCCAGGAGATGCACGAGCTATACCTTCAGTGAAATAGCGAGAAGGTGGAGGGTCCCGCTAAGAGTGGTAGTAAATGTGGTAACCCCAGTTGCCAATGACGTGGCAGTGACAAGGCACTCAGTTGGTAATATGCAGTGGGTCCGGGCAAGGTTGTCATAAAAAGAGTAAACAACGAGCAAGTTCTTGAGATCTAACGGCTCGTGTGAATTCGCAAAGATAAGATGCTAGCAAGTTAGTCATTGCGAAGTAGCGAAAAGGCTGATGGGCACAAGGGACATGCATGGCATGAAGTTAAAAGCAAATCGAGTATTTTTTGATCTAACGGTTCTTGTGGTTTCGTGGCTGCAAGCCAAACGAAGAATAATGCTCGCGAAGTCGCGAAAGATAGGTGGAAATCACATGGAGGAGTGATGTGGCATAACAGTTGCCACTTTTTGTAGAGCTTTTTGTAGAGCTTGGAAAAAGATCAATGGCTTCTCGTTGTTTCATGGCCGGGAGATGCACGAGCTATACCTTTAGCGAAATAGCAAAAAGGTGGAGGGTCTGGCTAAGAGTGGCAGTAAATGTGGTAACCCCAGTTGGCGATGACATGGCAGTGACAAGGCACTCAGTTGGCAGTATGTAGTGGGTCTGGGGAAGGTTGTCATAAAAAGAGTAAACAACGAGAAAGTTCTTGAGATCTAATGGCTCGCGTGAATTTGCAAAGATAAGATGCTAGCAAGTTAGTCATTACGAAGTAGCAAAAAGGCCGATGGGCCCAAGGGATAGGCATGGCATGAAGTTAAAAGCAGATCAGGTTTGTTTTGATCTAATTATTCTCATGGTTTCATGGCTGCAAGCCAAACAAAGAATAATGTTCGTGAAGTCGCGAAAGACAGGTGGAAATCACACGGAGGAGTGATGTGACACGTGGTTTAAAAAAGTGGTTGAGGGCCTGCCTAGATGTAACCGACAGTTATGTGGGAATAGTAGAAGGGAACACGTGGCTGATTAAGGGTGGAACCAAAAGGATTTTCTAGGGCTAATGGCCGACTACCATGTGGCATTTATTAACCGGATAACAAGTGGGGTAAGTAATTCCTAGATAAAGGGCCCACTTAAAAGGCATTCATCTCAAGATTGATCCAACGCTTCTCATTGTTTCGTGACCCAAAGATGCCCACAGCTTAACCTTAGCGAAATGGTGAAAACCGTTAGCTATCAAGATAAGGCATGGTTAGTTAAAAGGATTGATGGTCCTGGTTGGAGTTAAAGGCCAAGTGATTTGAGTTTGATCTAACGCTTGCCATGACCTCACGAAGGAAAAGTGCATGACTGTTAAACTCCACGAAGTGGCGAAAAGGAGGTAGGGCCCGACACTAAATCAAAGAGATTAAATGGAGATAAAGGAGATGTAAGTTCTCAAGATCCAACGGCCAGCATTGTTTCACGAAAGAAAAGAGCACAGGTTTTATGTTCTGCGAAGTAGTGAAACAGAGGAAAGACTTAGAGAAATTATGACCCGTTAGAGCCAGTTTTGAATTCGATTTGGCGATTTTAATTCTGAAAAGAAAGCCAAAGCATGCGGAGTTAATTTCTAAAAACTTAAATGCCAACTTTCCCTTTTCAATCCGCATCAACTTGAATGCTAAGTATTGTTTCATCGAAGTTTGTTGCAGAGCAATTTTCTTTAGGCGAATAATCAGGTTTCTTGTGCTTTTCTTGATAACTCTTGGTTTGTTCTCAAATACTGCTATGTGAATTGTTGGTGTAAATAAATATTCATTATGGATATTATTACACTTACTTAAGTTAACTTAGGATAATGCATTTTATAGTAGTTTGGATATGAGACACTTGGGTGTTTGTGTCACATTGGGATAGTGTGTGTAGGAAAAATTCCACCTCTTATGGTGTTGATCTTGTTATTACACTATCATATCCACTTATTGTGGAGTGATAATTCCAACTTCGGTGGGTGATCCACCTCATGTGGAATATTATATTATTTCTCCTACCTACTCACACCTATTTCCTACCTACCCTTGTTTCTCATTGAGCCACATGTCATATTTGTGTGCTCATACATCCATATGGCCTTGCCTATATAAGCAGGCCTCTATTCATTGTATTGGTTAATCCAGTTGATCATTTTTATATTGATGAGAATACAGTTTGTTCTTGTCATTCTATTGTCTCTTTTATGCTTTTCATTGTGCCCTTGATCTTGGCAAAATCCAACATGGTATCAGAGCTATTGGGGCTTCGTTGATCAGTTTTTGGAGACATCGTGGAAGGCTTCTATTTTCGGATTTGGGGATCTTCATTTTTTGGAGGCATCATACAACAATTTGGACATCACCGTTGAATCTGGGAGGCCATTTCCATAAATTTCGACTATAAAGTCGACCTATTTTGGTGAGAAATTTTTTTTTCCCAAATTTGCTATATAGTACGGATTTTCGGATTTATTATTATTTTTCAGAAAAAAAAATTTGTTCTTCTTTTTCTGAAAAATATTTTTCAAAATTTGGAAAAATCAAAAAAATTCGAAAAAAAAATCAAAAAGTTGAGAAAAAAAAAAAACAACAAAAAAGTGAATTTGTTTGGGGGTCCGAAGACCCCCCCGTGCACCGTACACTGCATTTTCTGCAGGTTTCGCAGGTGCTCGTACCCGCAGACAGTCACCCGTGCAGGGCCCGAACGCCGCGCCGAGATCTCCTGCCAACGGTAGCAGCAGGTTCCCGACAGCACCTCCGCTCACCGCCTTCGGCGTTCTCCGGCTCCCCCGTCCACCGCTCAGTCGCCCGTGCCGAGATCCGAACCCGCCGGCATCCGCCACCCAGACCTTTGACAGCTCCGGCTCTCCTACTCTCCGCTCCGACGCCGCTCGTCTCCAGCACCGGCGACGCACAGACAGCCGCCGGCACAGACTCCCGGCACCGCCCAGTCTTTCGGCGATGCCACGCAAGAGTCCGGCCAACCCGAACATGCCACGTGGCCTGACACAGCCTCCATATGCCACGTATAGTGCCAAGCAGACAGTACGGCTTACCCAGTCACTGCGACATGCAAACAGTCCGTACAGTGCCACGTCATCCGTACGGCTTACACAGTCAGTGACATAGTCAGCAGTCCGTACAATACGGACACCCAGTCAACAGGGAGGCGAAGTTTTCGTGACGGTCATACGGCTGTCAAATTTAACATAATATTTTGATGACATCAGCACCACATCAGCATTTTTTGAAAATTTTTTAACCCCTCTCCATTGGGCTTTTCAGTTTTGCAGTCCAACTTTGGAAGGCCATATCTTGCTCATTTTTGCTCCTTTTTTGGTGCAATTTTTTTTGAAATGGGCTAAAATTTTGTGATCTTCACAGTGGTGTGGTTATTTTATGATTTTGATGCATAGGTTTTTCAAAATTTTTGGATTCTCTCAGCTGTACCTGTCCAATCCTCAATTCTCCAACTTCAAAGGCCTCGTTTGAGCTCATACGACCTCCTTTTCAAGTGCCGTTTTTTTTTAAAGTGCTTATTTTTTTGTCTACTTTCAGAATCTATGATCAGATTTCAGATATTTTGAGTGAAAATTGTGCTTTCAGATATTGGTCTTATTTGGCCTATTAGGTACTTGTAAATTGCTTGGATCTTAGTTAGATCTCTTGCATTATCAGTTTGAGTCTCTTTTGGCCTTATTGAGGCAGTTGTAAAATTGTAAATCAAAATTCCACTTTGCCATTTTTTGCAAGTGGCCCATTGTATACGCACTACTTATAAAGTGCCAAAATCATCACATTTGGGGGGGGGTTCTTTGATTGAGTGAATTTGGAGGGGTGTCTTGTGTGATTGTGCCTCTCTTTGTGCTCTCTCCATTCTTGTTGCAATGAGTCCTAATAAGTTTCCACCATTAACTCCACATAATTATGCATCATGGAAAATTAAAGTATGGAGTAAACTAATGGAAAAGGGTCTCACACACTACATAGATGGAACAATAACAGCACCACCTGATCCTAAGGCTGATCCAAATGCTCAATTAGAATGGCTCACAAAGAATTGCATGGCTCTTGGAACCTTATGCAAGTATGTATCAGATGACCTCATTTTCCACATTGAGAAGTGTAAAACAATTAAAGAGGCTTGGGATATGTTTTAGAAATTGTATGGACAAGTTGATGAAATCAGAGGCTATCAGATTGATAATGAGCTCACCAACTTAGATCCCAATAATTTTGATACAATCCAAGATTATGTAACCAAAGCAAATGAGCTAAGAGCAAAGCTAAAGGATTGTGGAATTGACAAAAAGGATGCTCAATTGATATTCAACTTGTTGGACAAGCTTGCACCAGAATATGTAGCATTTGTATCTAGCTTCCAAACTCATTGTTTGATAGTGGGGAGCTCTTATGTTATGCCTTCTTTTGATGCTTTCACATAAATGTTGATATTGGAACAATCTAAGTTGTTGAACATGGGGTTTCTCAAGTCTTCAAAGTCCAAGGCTTTGGTAGCAAATCAAGGAAATCAAGGAAGTCAAGGCAAAGATTCCAACAAGAAGAAGAAGCAATCTAAGTCTCAACCACACCAGGAAAAGGGACAATCATCCTCTCCATCACAAGGAAATTTTCAATCCTCTTCCAAGAAGGGGACACCACCTAAGAAGGATAAACCAACTTGTGCATATTGCAAAAAGTATGGTCATGATGAGCATCGATGCCACGCAAAGCAAGTTGATTAGTTAACCAATCTTCTCAAGAAAAACAACATCAACTTGCCATTCGCCTACACAAAGAAGGATTCAACTCCTTCCTCTTCCTCACAATCTAAGGGAAAAGGGCAAGCATTTGTGGCTACAACAGGTTCTTCACAGCAATGGATACTTGACTCAGGTGCCTCATATCACATGGGTTCTACAAAGGAGCATTTTTCTTCATTGGAGCCATCTAAGGTACCTCACATTTACATAGGTGATGACACAAAAGTAGAGGTTGAAGGGAAAGGTTCAGTTGACATGGATGATGGAACATTTGAGAATGTTCTCTATGTTCCTAACTTGTCTACCAACCTTCTCTCCATCTACCAAATCACTCACTATGAGAATGGGAAAAAGGTTGAGTTTACACCAGATTCAGTTGTGGTAAAGGAACTTGATGATGATGCCTTGGTAGCAGTGGGACAAGTCAATGACAACTCAAGGTTTTATTCATTCTCCCACTTTGTGCCAAGTTCACCTTCTAGGGCCTTGCTTACTCATTCAAATTCAAAAAGTAAGCTATGGCATGAGCGGTTTGGTCACCTCAACTACCGCTATCTTCAGTAGCTCAGCACTAAAGACATGGTCACAGGTCTTCCTCGAATCAGCTTTTCAGAGGGTGTATGTTCAGGTTGTTCCATGGGCAAGCATCTCAAAGAGAAATTTGATAAAGAGAAAACTTGGAGAGCTTTGGAAGTTCTTCAACTTGTTCACAGTGATGTAGCAGGTCCATTTCCAGCACCTTCATTTAGTAAGGCCCACTATGTTCTTACCTTCATTGATGACTACTCCCGCTTCACTTGGGTCTACTTTCTCATTCATAAGAGTGAAGTATTTGACAGATTTCAAGACTTGAAGACTCGTGTGGAGAAGCAATCAAGGAAAGTGGTCAAGATTCTTTGCATAGATAATGGAAGGGAATATGTGAACAAGAGACTTGAGGATTTTTGTACATTTGAGGGGATTGATCTTCAGCATTCTGTTGCATACACTCCACAACAGAACGGGGTTACAGAACACAAGAATCAAACTCTCAAAGAAATGGCTAGCTATATGATTCATGCACGTTCTCTTGATCCCGCCTTTTGGGCTGAGGCTATCAGTTGTGCCACACACATCCAGAATTGCATTCCTCACAAAGCTTTACAAGGTATTACTCCTTTTGAAGCTTGGGCTGGTAGGAAACCGATTGTGAAACATTTTAGAGTCTTTGGGTGTCCAGCATGGGCTCACATACCTCCACAGAAACGCAAGGCATTGGAACCTCAGAGTCGACCTTGCATTTTTGTTGGATATCCTGAGGGTGTTAAGGCATACAGATTGATGGATTCAGAGACACGTGAGGTATTCATTGAGAGGAGTGTTCACTTTGAGGAAAGCTCTCCTAGCTTAGCCTCTCTACCTCCTCCACCTTCCTCCATTATGGATAGTGATGTTAGTGATTCAGAAGATGAGACTCCCTCAACTCTGACTCGCAGGGTTACACCTCCGCAGGGTCCACTTGCAGTTGAGGAGCCTTGTTCTCCACCTCCACCTAGACCTTGTTGGGCTCGACAGACACTTGAGTCTGCGGGTTCTCTTGTTGGGGATCCTTCGGATACACGGAGAACTCGATCACAACATTAGGATCTTCCACATGCATTCATTGCTACCGCTTCCGATCCATAGACATTTAGGGAAGCATCAGGGGTTCCTGAGTGGGACCAAGCTATGGAGGAAGAGTATAGTTCCTTGATAAGGAACAACACATGGGATCTAGTTCATCTCCCTAAGGGGAGAAATATGGTTCGATGTAAGTGGATCTATTGGACCAAGTTTGTAGCAGATGGCAGTGTGGATAAGTATAAGGCTCGGCTTGTTGCAAAAGGTTTCTCGCAGGTTGCAGGTGTTGACTATACTGAGACCTTTGCACCCGTAGCTAAGATGAACTCCATTTGTTTGACACTTTCTATTGTTGCAGCTCATGGTTGGGTTGTACATCAGATGGATGTGAAGAGTGCCTTCTTCATGGTGATCTTGATGAGGAGATTTATATGGAGTAGCCACAGGGTTTCATCTAGGATACTTCCTTGGTTTGCAGACTAAGGAAATCTCTCTATGGCCTTAAGCAAGCTCCCAAGGCTTGGTATGCCAAGATGGATTCCTTTCTTCTCTCCGCAGGTTTCACTAGGTGTCATTCCGATCCGAATGTCTACATTTTGCGACAGGATGACTCTCACTTGATACTTGTGCTCTATGTTGATGAGTTGATCATTACAGGGAGTACTTCATCCATCATTAGCAGGGTCAAATCTGCTTTGCATGACAGATTTTCTATGACTGACTTGGGTCTTTTGCACTACTTTCTTGGGATAGAGATTTCACAGTCACCTTCTGAGATTACTCTATCGCAGCCCAAGTATGCTCTTGATTTACTTGCACGCTTTCATATGGCTGATTGTAAGCCTGCCCCGACTCCCTTTCTTTCAGGAGTCAAGCTTGAGGCTCAGTGTTCTTCTCCACTAGTTGATGCCACTTTGTATCGTCAGCTTGTGGGTAGTCTTATCTACTTGACTCATACACGCCCTGATATTTCCTTTGCAGTTGGCATGGTTTCCCGCTTCATGTAGGAACCACATGAGCTTCATTGGAAAGCTGCCAAACGCATTCTACATTACATCCAGGGTACACATCACTATGGGATTCACTATGCAGCAGGCACAGGACTTCGCTTGGTTGGTTACACAGACTCCGATTGGGCTGGCGATCTAGTTGATCGTAAGTCTACTTCTTGTTACAGTTTTCACCTTGGTTTGGACCCCATTTGTTGGCAAAGCAAGAAGCAACATGCTATTTTTCTCTCTTTGACTGAGGCTGAGTATCAAGGCGCTGTTAACGCAGCGACTAAGACCATTTGGCTCCAGCAGATTCTCACAGAGTTTGGATTCACTACTCCACGACCGATAGTCCTACATTGCGACAATCAGAGTGCCATTGCCATCTCGAAGAACCCGATCCAGCACCAGTGGACCAAACACATCGAGATGCATATGCACTATATCCGAGAGCTCATCCAGGAGCAGGTCATTGATTTGCAATATTGTCCTACAGCAGAGCAGGTTGCTGACATATTCACCAAACCTTTCATCGAGAGTAAGTTCCAGCAGTTGCAAGCTCTCTTGGGGGTGCGGGATGTGTCATTGGGGGGGTCAGCTGACTTCTCCTTCCTCTCTTATGGGGGGGACTTTTTCCTCTTTGAGGTTTTGTCCTTCTTCTTTGAGATTCTTTTGTACATTCATCTCTCTTTTGGGGGGGAGTTTTTTCCCACTGGGTTTTCTCCCTTTCTCCGTTTGTGAGAGATTGCATTGCATTGTTTTGCTTGCATTTGCATGTTGTACATGGGTACCTATCATGGCCTTGTAGCTAGGACCCATCTTGCATTGTTGACTTGAGTCTTCATTCCCCTAAGTTGCACTTAAGGGGGGGTGTTGGTGTAAATAAATATTCATTATGGATATTATTACACTTACTTAAGTTAACTTAGGATAATGCATTTTATAGTAGTTTGGATATGAGACACTTGGGTGTTTGTGTCACATTGGGATAGTGTGTGTAGGAGAAATTCCACCTCTTTTGGTGTTGATCTTGTTATTACACTATCATATCCACTTATTGTGGAGTGATAATTCCACCTTCGGTGGGTGATCCACCTCATGTGGAATATTATATTATTTCTCCTACCTACCCACACCTATTTCCTACCTACCCTTGTTTCTCATTGAGCCACATGTCATATTTGTGTGCTCATACATCCATATGGCCTTGCCTATATAAGTAGGCCTCTATTCATTGTATTGGTTAATCCAGTTGATCATTTTTATATTGATGAGAATACAGTTTGTTCTTGTCATTCTATTGTCTCTTTTATGCTTTTCATTGTGCCCTTGATCTTGGCAAAATCCAACATGAATTACTTCATTAGAGGTCTGTGCTAGCTTCTTGATGAGAATACAGTTTGTTCTTGTCATTCTATTGTCTCTTTTATGCTTTTCATTGTGCCCTTGATCTTGGCAAAATCCAACATGAATTACTTCATTAGAGGTCTGTGCTAGCTTCTAGTGGTATAATTGTTTGACCAGAATGGCACCCAGAAGAGAATTTACAGGGAAAGTGAATTACCAAGACCGAAATATCTGTGATGATTTTTTAGAGCAATTAACCATGTCCACCAATGCTGGGGCTAAGGCCAAAGAGCTAGTACCTAAGAACCCTTGTCTAAAAATTGGAGATGGCCTTTATGATAAGGGTAATTGGTTGAGGGACCCTGAAATAGGATTGTCAGGCTTAGGACTCTTCAAAGTTAGTTTTGGGCAGAAAAAATTCCCCAACTCCTTTGAATGGCATATGGGAGTAGGATGTAGGAAAGCTTGTGGTCCCAAGTATTTTTATGGATGTAGATCTATTAGCCCTGATTGCACAGAATTATGACTCTGTGGCAAGATGCATCAGGAACATAAAGGGATCAGGCTTGATTGAGATAAATGAAGATGAATTCAAGAAAGTGTTTAAACTCAGTGAGTCCTCCAATTTGTTAGAACTTATTGACTTTGAGTCGTTAGCCCAAGTTTACAACAGACAAAGGGATCATCTTAGAAGTGGCCCATTGAAAGAATTCTTTGTAAAGATAGGGGGGTTAATAGTTGTAGGCCCCAGCACAATGGAACCATTCTCTCTCAACCTATTCACTCTGAGAGCTAAGGGTATGTATTGGGTATTATGCCAGATTTTTGGAGAGGATGTTGAAAAGAATATGCCAACCCATTATATGTTAATGATTGCACAAATTCTAAACCCCTCCCTAGAAATAACATTTGATTATTCCTCATACCTTGCTAATGCAATTCATAAAGGGCTAGTAGGAATAAAAAATGGTAAGGTGGATAGGCCATTTGGATGGTACTCCATGTTAATGCATATGTTTCTGTTCAAAGGGACTGATTATTTTGCGAAGGAGATGGACCTGATTAACGTCAAGGATAAAGAGGAGATGCCAATGCAATTATGGAGTACTGTTCTATCTTGGGATAGAAAAGATGCAAGTTATTTAAAGTTTGATAGATTCTTTGCATCTAAAATTAGGATTCTTCTATGCAGAGAAAACCATAGAATTCCTAAGGCTCTTTTGGAGTTTCTCAGACCAAAGGAGTTTGCAGAGGATATCAAGATTGTTCACAATTGGGGAGACATATATTTGTACCCTATGTCTACTATTTTTAGAGTGTTTGGATCTAGAGGCACCCCCTTTTTACTACCCTATCAAGTCCCATTGAAGATAGGGATTGCAGAAGTCCTGAGACAAATTGGGGGAGTACAAGAAGCTGAGCTAACCAATAGAGGTAAAGGGACTATTTTCCCAACTATTACCATGGCTCACCATTTTGTGATCACTAAGGGTGGATGGAGATTTTTTGAAGAATTCTTTAAGCCATATAGGCTGTCTACTACAGTGTCAAGATGTGCAGACCCCGAGGATTTTTTCAGTGGCATGTTTAGAAAAAGAGCAGTGTGCAGAGGTAGGCCACATCAATTTCAGTTCCTAGAAGATCTGATTAGAAATGAATTCAGCTTAGATGAGCAAGAACTGAGGAAGGAGAAGTGGGTGGCATATAAGAAAGCCCTTGATTTTATCCATCAATTTTACACTGGCTATGACCCCCTTTCTAGCTTCAATCCATTTGAGGAGAAAATAAAATTCCTGATTCTTTATTTTGAAGATCTCATGCAGACCTTAAAAGAAAAGAGGGAGGCTATAATGCAAAATGAGCCTAATAGGGCTAAGATGGTATTGGTTAAGCCTACCTTTGCTAGAGATATCCCACGTGGTGACTATGTAATGCAAAAAAGGTCAAAGTACACTATGATAATGCTAGTGACAGGTGAGCCTTCCACTTCAAAAGGGAAGAGGAAAATTGAAGATGTCATTGACATCCAAGATTCCCCTAAGAAGCAAAGAGTGGGAAAGGAAATTAAAACTAATGAGCCTCAATATTCTCCATCTCAGTCTCCTATCCACATTGGAGATGAACAAGTTGTGGCTAAATAGTTATTGCAGTTAGGGAGTCTTGGTGAGATTGCCTATACTTATGAGGAGACCCAAGAGGGGATGCCCGAAGAGCCACCTAATGCTAAAATGGATTTGACTAATGGTGAGTTAAAGGGCCAAGAAATGGACCTTACTGTTAAGCAAGCTAGTGAAGAATTCCTAGCTGACAGTAATTTTGTCACATCAAGAGCTTTTATACAGTTTCTATGGAAGTAAAATATTGATCAATTCAAGACTATATGTGAATAGAGGAAAAGTGAACAGCCTCTTAAAAATACAACTCAGGTAGAAGAAGAGGTTAAGAAAGAAATGATGGAGGAGTTCAAAGCAATCACCCCTAAGAAAGGAAGGCAAATGGTAGCAAAGGTTGGTGTGTTGATTCTCCCTGAATGGGATATAGCTAATGCCTTAGTGCTTGATGCAGTGAGGAAAGAAACAAAGCCTATGGAAGGAGTGACATTCAACAAAGATAATGTTGCTCTTGTCATGTGGTCTTTAAAGAAGGATGAAAACAAAAGAAGGAAGGATGCATCAGATTCTAGCCTCTTAGGAGGCATGATAGTTAAAAGAGTCCAAGACACAGGGGTAGTGGAAGCTGCAAGCACAGTCCTAGAGACTACAAAATTTAGTGTTGCGGTGGCAGAGAAAGAGGCACAGGAAAAGGCTAATCTCCAATTGAAGTTGGAGACTATTTTAAAAGCTTACAATGATGCTAAAGAAGGAATAGCCAACAGAGACAACATAATTGCTAGACTCCCGAGTCAATTGGCAGGTCAATATCATCCCAGTGAATCTTCTACACTCATGATAGGCTCCTCTCCAACAAGACCCCCTCCTACTAGTCCCATCATTGGATATCCCCCTTCTCCTATGCCTTCTAGTTCCCAATTACCTAGAAATGTCCAACATGAGTTGGAAAAATTGAAACAAGCTCAGACATTGTATGCAAACAAATATGAGGAGAAGGTGAAAGCCACCATCTTGAAGTTTGCTGACTTAGTCAAAACCTCCAATGTATACATAACTATGAAGAGGATTCTTGAGATTTTGACCAAATTGAGAGAAGAAGAAGCCACTTTGGAACCAATCTTGAATAAGTGGGTGCCTAGAGGTAAAGAGTTAGAGCTCATGTGTTCTTCCCATGCAGATGCAGAAGAGAATGACAATCTAAGGTCCACATGTGAGTTTATAAAAGAGATGAATATTCTTTTAGTGGAAGGAGCAGGTATAAAAAGAAAAGCCCAACTTTATAGGAAAGAATATTCAAATCATAAATTTGAAATGTTTCCAGGAGGTTTCATTGGTCCTATCCAGCTAAAGGAAGAGAAGACTTGGTTAAAGGAGGTGGACCACAATTTGTCCCTAAGGATCAATCACATTATTAGTATTGATGACACATCCTTACTTGTCCAAACAATTGAGGAAATTGAAAAAGTGAAATCTCATTATGGTTTCATAGAAACAGAGATTGGGCATGTACGAGTCACTTGGAAGCGGCTAGAAGATATGAAATAGAAGATTGCTAGTTCTACTTGGCCTAGTGATGATGTGTATCAGGAGTGGAAAGATAAGTATATGGGACAGAAAGAAGATGCTCGAGAGCAATTACAGGAGGTTGCAACAGAACAACAAGCAGAGGAAGCCACAGATGCTGAAAAGGACTTATAACCGCTTCTTGAAAATGATCGGTTGTTTGTAACAAACTTTCTTTTGAAGGGTCCAAAGCTTGTATGCATCCATACTATTATAAATGGATACTAGGACTCCTAAAAAAATGATCGCAAGTAATTGTAAGAAAATGCTACAGAAATTTATCTGAACTTTTTTCTAGTCTTATAGAGAATACTCTGAGTTTTGTAATATTTTCTCAAAATTAATATCAATATATAGACTAGAAATAGTGTATATACATAAATGTGCATAGCAGTCATATGGCAACTCATGTCAAATGTGCAACTCAATACAATAAATAATCTTAGTTTGTAGCCCTATAGCATCATAATGCAGTCCTTGACCAAGTATGCATACAAGAAACATCTAGTTCTATTAAGGCACAAGCATCAAAGTCAGAGGTTATGACAACTAGTGAAAAACATCAAGAACAAAAAGTTTAGTCTCAAGAATTAGGAGTTGTAATAAAAAAACTTACAAGGATGAGGCATATTCATAACTTTTGCAGTCCCACCTTGGATATCAACACTAGAAGCAACTCATATTGTTCGTGTACAGACAAGACAATATGGGAGTTCATTATACCCAGCAACTCGTGGTGTTTTTGTTCATGTTGGCTCTATTGGACCCTACAATTAAGATTCAATATACATTGTTCAATAAGATTAACTGTGCAACATAATGAAATATTGAAAAGTGTGTTACCTTGTTGACCTTCGCTTGGTTTCGAGAATAGTTTAATATTCTCTACTTAACAGGGCCAACCACGTGAAGGTGGAAGCTCATTTGGCCCCTTTCCCCCCTAACATCACTCTAAATTCCTCGTTAACATCTTATAACATTCATTCATTAATTCTTTCTACCTTTAATAAAATATAGCATTCATTCATTAATATCACATAATGTTCATTAACACATAACATAGATTAACATTAATTAACATGCAACATTCATCAATATTAATTAACACATATCATCCATAACCATTAATTAGCACATAATTACATTCACTAACACATAAAAATCAGTCATTATCAAATAAGTTAGTTTACAATCATTTCTTTCTTTGTTTTTTCTTTGAAGCTATGAAAAGACTAAGTGGAACATCGATGTCTTCATCATTTCCCCCCTCTGTAGATGTTCCACCAACTACTCGTGATCTCAATGTATGCCTAGTCCTATACTGAGGACGAGGACACTGAAGCGAAGGGGGGTCCTCTGCAATAACAAAGAAATGGTTTAAATTCAAAAAAATAAATTTATTATTGTTACAAGTATTTCATTAATTTAGAGAACATAATTGTTGTGCTCTTTACTTGATGGGGCAACATCATTTTGTGTAGCCTCAACCTCAACATGCTGAACACCATGGTCCTCTTCACCTGAGTGGGAAACATCACATTCTTCAGGTGGTGTACCCAGATCATGCTCCACTTGCTCACCACCGACTACATGCTCTAAAATATTAATAAGAAATGTTACATTAATTACTACTATAATTACAAATTAAGATGTTTAATTATATTAATAGCTAACTAAATAAATTTGAATAGAAAATGAATACCTCCACTACTGGGATTCACATCCAGACCTTCATGTGCAGGTTGTGTTTCACAATTAGCAGGGTGCATTCCAATGACATGCACAATGTTATCATTGCTTGCTTATTTAAAGCAAATATAGTCACTTTATGTTGGAACTCAACATCAATTAGATTATTGGTAAAGTATTCAATTTGAAACAACTTCCATTTACCATATTTACCTATGTGACAGATGCACTCGAATGTTGTGTATGCCCACTCAATTCTCATAGCCGATCAGCCACGGCTGAATAGCCTTGCTGGTAGGCAATTCTCTTGTCATCTTCTATGGGCGCTCTATTGAATTCAGAGCCCTACATTTTTGTTTGGTACCATGAATTTTGCTTGCATTGTTTGATAAAAAAAAACGTTTACAATTTATTAATATTTTGAGACAATATGGGAGTTTACATGAGATACTTACAATTCGTGTAGCAAGTTTCATGTAACCACTAGAGCCGAGTTTGTGTTGCCCATGCTTTTCTTGCCTTGCCTTGGTTGCCTTTGACATGTCACTCAGTCTATAAAAATTTTGAAATATGTTAGATTATATAAATATAAAGAGTAATTAATGAGTACATAATTACATTCTTAATAGTATCATGTACCTTCTTCTGGCATCTACTGGTGTATTTCCTTTTTTCCTTTCAATTCTCTCCTTAGCATCCAAAATCAGGTCCTTCCACTCCCTCTCTAGAATCATGGGGGGACGCTCGTACTTTAGGTTCCTCTCCAAATGGGTCCTGTATTGGTCCCTCACATACTTTAGATATGTGCCAGCTTTTTGAAGGAGCTTGGTTTTGTCAAAGGTGTCATTTCCAAACCACTCAACCATTTGGTTTGTCAATTCATCTTTTAACCTTTTTTATTGGTCATTCCACCTTTTAAAGTAAAAACAAACCTATTAGATTTAGAAATGAACTGAAGCTACATTTATTACACTTCAAGAAATGGATCAAAGGAAAAGTATTCTAGCAATGATATGAAATCAAAAGTGGATAAGGGTTAGTTCACTTATGATGTAGCACCTTTTACGTATGGTGGGCCCAAATATCTGCAATGCAATGTCACTAAGATGTTTATAGAAAATATCATTGCCTGCAAAAAATTCATGGGATCAATATTAGTCCAAAATGAGTGATCATAAAGTAAATTACAATTAGAGTATATATAATAATAATTTTAAAGTACCTAGAACCTTTTGTATCTTTAAGGGAAGCATTTCTTCATCGCTCACCATGAATGTGGCCTGCAATGTTCCCGTACTAGCAATATGAGAAGATCTAGGAAACGATGCTATGTTATCAGCAGTAGTCACCTGTGGCACATCCTCATGTGCATCTCCTCCTACAAAAAATGAATCCACTATGAAATGGCATTAGAATTCAAGAAAAAATGCTTGAAGGGAAATAAATACATGACAGAAGATAGAGCAAAAGAGGGATCTACCAACAGTGGATGGGCCAATATGACGTGCACTAGAGGATGTCTGCATGCTACGTGTTGCTGACATTGCAGTCGGCAATATAGGTGAGGGTGACCTCTGATGAGGTGGCGTCGGCATTTGTACAGTAACATTGATAGCACTTAAAGAATAATACATTAAATATATCAAACATTAAATATATGAAAAGTGCAAGAATTGTAAACAAGGATGAATCTTTATTTTGAAAATTGACAGTATCAAGTATGATGTGTTTTGGGTACTCAGAGTGATAAGCCAAGCAAGTGATAATACAAGAAAATCATCATCACCTGATCCTGCAACACCCTGATCGTAGGAACGACTTTCATGAGGGCGGATAAATTGCTGTAAAAACAATACGTATATATTTTAGTTAATGACATAAAAAGAGAATAAAATATAAACCATTATTGAACTTTATGTAGACTATGCAGGATCCTCAACTAAATGGTCACATAAATAGTCACATAGCTAATAAACAATCCAATTTCCATAAATAAACATAGTTTAAAAATTGTCACATAAATAGTCACACCCCCTATCTCCATCTCCATATCAAAAGGTGCATCATGAATTAATTATGTAATGGCATTAGAATTCAAAACAGAATGAATTAATTATGTAAAAAAAATTCTATCAAGAAGTCCATATTCAATAGATAATATACTAATTGCATTCATCATACATTTCATTCCTTATCATCATGAACATCAAGGTCATCATCACCATCATCATCGTCATCATCATCATCATCATCATCATCATCATCATCATCATCATCATCATCATCATCATCATCATCATCATCATCATCATCATCAACATCTTTGCCATCATCATCACCATCATCATCATCATCTTCTTCATCATCATCTTCTTCTTCTTCTTCTTCTTCTTCTTCTTCTTCTTCTTCATCGTCATTGTGAAACTGTAGATCGTGATCATCATCCACTTCATCTTCTACTTCTTTGGTATCTTCTTCTTCGGTATCTTCTTCTTCCATCACATTATACTTTATCGGCCTTCCTCTTGGATCATGTCTAACAACAAATGACCAACCCAGTTTATGTGGAACCTCTGAGTAAGATACTTGCTCACATTGGCTTGGAAGAACATAGGGCTCATCCCCAACTGGTTCAAATGACCTTGTATTTAGCATTATAAAACCATTATCATGTTCAATAATAGTTCTATCAGGATCATTTTTATTCAATCATAGCCTGTACCATTTGATGACGAACAAAACTAATTTGAAGGAATTAAAGTCACACTTAAGTATATCATCCAAAATGCCATAGTATCGATTTTGAGACTATTGAGGATGAATGTCATTTCTCGATGAAATATTTGTCACCTCAAAGACTACAGTGATACCAGAATCACAAGTTTTCTTCATGTCATCCAACTTATTTATACAAAATTTATGACCATTGCAGCACATAGCGTTGTGGTGTTTGACCTGCGATATGTCAAACATGTAAAATTTATTGCATTGTGAGTTGATAAACATATGGGTGATTAATAAATTTATATGTACCTGTTTATCTCTTAAACCATATGCTAAATCAATTTCCCTTTGTGTAACATTGGAATCTCCATTACGATGTGCTTCTTTAACCAATGAAGCCACACCTTCCCTTGTTAACATGCATCCAGAATGTTGACAACATTCAATCCATACCATCATCCAATCAAGATTGTTTGCAATATACAAATGTAGTGCATCCCACTCTCGACCAACTGTACAAAAAATAAATAGACGTCTTACAATCAATTTATTTTGAAGATTAAGAATCAATTAACTACAATAACATCTTATAATTACCTCTCACTTTCCTCAACCTACCTTTCCCCGTCAAGTACTCCCCTTTGAATTTGTTAATGGTGTTGGGATCCCAAATGCAATCCATGTGGATCTTTGTTGCAAACTTAGGAAGATAA
Source organism: Cryptomeria japonica (assembly GCF_030272615.1). NCBI lineage: Eukaryota > Viridiplantae > Streptophyta > Pinopsida > Cupressales > Cupressaceae > Cryptomeria > Cryptomeria japonica. Next base: position 213,368,054 of record NC_081408.1, read on the forward strand.
TCAAAAATGTACACCATAGTCTGGTATACCATATATCCCTCCACCATAGAACCCTTAGGATGTGCTCTTTGTCGAACCAAAGCCTTCAAAAATTTCAAGTGCCTCTCAACCATCCACATTGACCTAGTGTGTACAAGTCCACACAATTCAATCTCCTCAACTTGGTGTATGAGGTAGTGTTCTTGTGCATTCAAAAAAGCTAGAGGTAGACACTTTTGCATTTCACACATTAAATCAGGAATTTTTCTCTTCCAATATTTTATATCATCTTTATGGATTTCTTTACATGACAACCACCTACAAGGTATTCAAGATGCAAAAAAATATATTACATAAGAAGTAAAACAAATCGCAAATATAATATCTATACAACGAACTAAACACATATCACTACTTACCTTATGTATTTTCGAAGATCATATATGACTTGCTTGACATTATTGTTGAAGTCGTCTAGGAGAGATAGAGGTAGAACGTACTGCAACAATTATTAAATTATCTTTTCATTTTTTTATAACATAATGAAAAGTACACGTACGCTCAGTACTTAAATACATACTAAAAACACAAGAACAAGAATTACCTTAATGAAGGTATGCCAATCATGCGTTTTCATCCCTGGCCCAAATTAACTTTTCTTTGATATGAGATTGTTTATGTTCGCAACAAATCCTGTGGGAAATCGAATTTTTTGTATAACTTCTTTTATAGAATTACTTTGCTAGTCCGTTAATAACCAAGGAAGCTCACTTATATTAATCTGGTCTCCATGGCTATTTGATTGAATGACATTTATCATTGCATGATTGGAATCCTGAATGTCACTACATATTTTGACAATTTTTTCTTTGTCATGCCTTTCATCCAATATTTTCCATAATGTCTCTGTTATATTCTTTCCAATATGCATACTATCAAACAAATGAACAATTTGTAACTGCTCGTAGTAGGGCAACCTACTAAATTGTCGGGGATAACTTTTTATTCCCTTAGGAAGGTGGTCATTTATGCCTTCACGACCTTCATGATCATCAATCACATCATCACTAAACAAAACAAAATAGAAAAGATGTTTTATGACAAACCAATAGATGGAATGGCATTACCTTGATGATTAATTCTATTATATTCCAACTTCCACAGGTGAGGTGTCATTCTTCGTGGCTTTGATGTCTTCTCTTCTTTCCCATTGAAAATATGTTTTTCAGTATTTTGATACTTATGATTTTTGTGGAGAAAGTGCCTATACTCATCAAATACCTGCTTTCCTAAACTTTTTGAATGACGAGATTTCATCTTTGGACCACAAACGGGACATGCAAATTTTCCCTTTGTTTGAAGACCTACAAGATAATGTATAATTGGATTAAATATGATAATTTTTTGAATTATAATGTTCATGCACGACTTAAACACTATAACATACCACAAAAATGTGTTAGCCCCGGGGCATCGTGTATTATCCATAGAAGCATCGCATGGAATTGAAATTGTCTTTGTCCTATTGGTCTAGAGACGTCATACATAGTGACACCATTCCATAACTCCAGCAACTCATTGATAAGAGGCTCGATATATACA